>NC_060233.1:43517608-43601934 GCF_021155775.2 Neodiprion pinetum | reverse complement strand
GCTGGTCGAGTTGACCAACCGCTGGGTCCCCCCATATCGCCTTTTGAGGTAGAGGATGGCCCGGTTGTTACCCAGGTAATTTACATCACCGTAGGTCATCCGGACCATCGCTCCCACCCTTGCTAGCGTCTTCGCTGGAGGTCGGGGCTCCCCGCGTCGGGTCAATTTGTCCGCGTGTTCGGCCGCTAGGTCCTCCACCCTTGTCCAGGTGGCGTTGATGCCACCTCCCGCTAGGTGCCCGGTGTCCTGGGCCTTCTGGTCCTGCAGCAAACCGCCGCTATGGAAACACACCGAATGCGCGTATGGTATGTCACACGCGCACTCGGTCGCTCCCCCCCTCAGCCTGCCTACCGGCCTGATTGCGGGCCTTTGAGTTGTTCGGTCGGGCAGTTCTCGTGGCTGCTGCCCCTGTCTCTCCCTCTCCTCATTTTCTTTGTCGCGCAGAACTCCACTGATGTATTGTTCCGCTGCTTCCCACTTTCTTGGGGCCTCCAGCATCACCTTGACGAGGTCGGCGATGCCATCGACCTCCCCGGTAACACTTCTCATTCTGTCCCTTCGACCCCTCCATGCCGGGCAGCGGAACCAGGTGTGGTCCACGTCATCTTTGGGGCTATCACAGTGATGGCACCTTGCCGTCGCTTCCCTACCTATTCGGCAAAGGTACTCGCCGAAACAGCCGTGCCCTGTGAGCCCCTGGGTGAGGTGGAAGCTCAGTTGGCCGAACCTCCGCTCCACCCAGGGCACGACGGATGGTATGGCCTCCCTGGTCCAAGTCCCTTTCTCTCCGCTAGTCCACTCCTCATCCCATCTCCGGATGGTCATCTCTCTCTCTTCACGTCGCAACCTGGCCTTTGCTGCCTTGCTGTGGAGGCCTCTTCCCGTCTCTGCGGCGGCGATTCGCCTGCGCTCTTCCGCCATAAGGTGTAGTGGGATCAGCCCTGCCAACACCATGACCGCTGCTGTAGATGCGGTGCGGTACGCTGAGGTCACTCTCAGTGCGCAGACTCTTCCCACCGCGTCAACTCTGTTCCTATTTCTGGCCACTTTCAAGGCTTCGGCCCAGACAGGAGCCCCGTACAGCATTACTGAGTACGCGACTCCCGCCAAGAGCCTCCGCCTGGCGTAGCCCGGGCCGCCGGTGTTTGGCATGAGTCTGCCAAGAGCTGTCGCCGTCCTCATGGCCTTGTCCGCGGCTGTCGCCACGTGCTCCGCGAAGTTCAACTTCGCGTCGACTGTCACGCCCAAATACTTCACGCTCTTCGCGGGCCTCACCTGGTGCCCCTTGACCATTATGGGGTTGACTCTGAGCTTATGCCTCCTAGTCAGGACCACCACTTCCGTCTTTCTTTCGGCCAGCTCCAGCCCTTTCTCGTGCAGCCAGTCCCACACTCGGTTGATGGCCTCGCCTGCCGTTACCTCAAGCAGCTCTGCCGTCCTCGCCGTCACCAGGAGCGCGATGTCATCCGCAAACCCGATGGTGCTCACCCCCTCTGGCATCTCCATTCGGAGCAGGTCGTCATAGGCTAGGTTCCACAGGAGCGGTCCAAGGACCGATCCCTGTGGGACCCCCGCTGTTACCAGGCGTGTTTTCACCCCCTCACTGGTGCGGTACATGAGCCGCCTGTTTTCCAGGTAGCTCGCGACCATGCCCAGGAGGTACTTTGGCATGCTGGTTTTCCTCTCCATTGCCTCAAGTATTGCGCTATGCCCCACCGCATTGAAGGCGTTTTTGACGTCCAAAAGCGCCAGCAAGCAGGGGGTAGCGTGTCGCCCTCTCCTCGCATTCGCCTCTCTGGCGATGCTCACCACGTCTTGTATGGCCTGTATCGTAGACCTGCCCCTTCTGAACCCGTACTGTCGGCAGGCTAGTCCGCCCGCTTCTTCTACGGCTTCCGCCAGTCTCGCGTGCACCATTCTCTCCAGTAGTTTCCCCGTGGTGTCTATAAGGCTAATGGGCCTGTACTTCTGGGTTCCTCCCTCCTCCGGGGCTCCCTTCGGCAGCAGGACGAGTCTCTGGCGTTTCCAGTCGTCGTGGAAGCGGCCCGTCCGGAGGCATTCGTTGAAGGCTTTCAGGAACGCCTCTGGGTCGCTTTCCACCGCCACTGCCAGGGCCTCGTTTGGGACTCCATCTGGTCCTGGGGCCTTTCCACCAGCTAGTTTCTTAGCTGCTTCCTTGAGCTCCGTCTCCGTGAAGGGGGCCGGCGGCTCGGTCTCTCCTGCTTCTCTTGGTGCTGGGGTGGTCCTATGCACAGGGAAAAGCTCGTTCAGGACTCTTTCGATCTCCTCAGGGTCGTCCGGTTGCTTCGTACCTCCGAGCTTCTTCGTGATCAATTTGTAGGGAAGCCCCCACGGGTCCTCCTCTATCGTGCGGAGCAGTTCTTCCCAGCACCTTTCCTTGCTTGCCTTGATCTCCGCTCGCAGCCTTTTTTTTGGCTGCTTGGTAGGTCCCAAGGCTTGCATCCATTGCCTGACCCCTTGCTCTCTCCCGCTGTACCTTCCTCCTGCTCCGGAGGCAGTCCCTGCGTAATTGCGCAATCTCCTCGGACCACCAGTGCAACGCTGTTCTGCCTCTGGGTGGTTTCGTCTTGGGCATCGCCGCGTTGCATGCTGTGGTGATCCTTCTCATCAACCCGGCTGCGTCGGTGTCCTCTGAAGTCCCCCTCGTGTCGCTGTTGCGGAAGGAGTTTGCCATGGCCTCTTTGTTTAGTTTCCTGGCCATCCACCCCCCGTCAGGCCACTTCCTCTTTCTTTCGACTCTCCTCCCTGGTACCCAGTCCATACAGAGGTAGCGGTGGTCGCTGAGGGTTTCGTCCTCCAGGACCCGCCACCCCTTAACTTCGGCTACTACCTCCGGGCTCCCCGTCGTAATGTCTATTACTGACCTTGACCCCGTGCTCTCCCGGTACCAGGTTGGCTCAGTGCCAACGTTGATCGGGAGGAGGTCCAGCCTTGCCAGGAATTCGGTGACCGCTTGGCCCCTCGCGTCCAGTTTCGAGGACCCCCAGCTCGGGGACTTCGCGTTGAAGTCCCCAGCCACGATGATCTTGCCTCTCGCTGACCGGACGCTGGCCTCCAGGCTATGCAGTTGAGCCTCAAAGTCGGTGGGCGCGACGTTGGGCGAGAAATAGCAGCTGAAGATGTTTAAGCCGCTCGTTCTCGCCCAGACGAAACCCTCCCCTCTTCCCTCTAGCGTGAGGGTGCCATGGAGGTTGTTCGTCGCTAGTATCGCCGCGTCCCCCCTCCGGTCCACCACCCAGTTCCCCTGCTTCCCCGCGCCGCTGGGCTCCGAGACTATCAGTATCCCGGCACCGTGTGCAGCGGCGGTCTGGGTCAGCAGGTCCTGGGCCGCATGGCTCCGGTTCAGGTTTACCTGGAGTATCACTACCCCAGGCTTGCCCCCGGGTCCCGTGCTGGTGTTCCCCTTCATTCCTGGCATGTTGGGGCGCTAAAGTCGAGCCTCCGCCCGAACGAAACTCCCAGTGTGGTGGGGGAGAGCATCACCGCCTCCACACTACCCCTCTTCGCTGTTGCGGTGTTGGTGACCCCCGCGATGTTTCGCCTGCCATGCCGGAGTTTGGCCTTGTTCAGCTCGTCTCTAAAGACCGAGCATCTTCCACTACCGGAGAAGTGGTCCGCCCTTGCCCCATTACTGGCGCATAAAATGCACCTGGGTGCCGTCTTCGGACACTCCTTCTCCTTGTGGCCAGCCTCCCCACACTTCCTGCAGGCCTGGGAATTGTCCTTTCCCAGGCACTGTGCCGCGTGATGCCCGTAGCCTTGGCATCTGTGGCACCTATCCACCGCGATCCTCTCGCGGATCCGGCAGGCGGTCCATCCTACCTTCACCCTGCCCAGGGCCAGGAGCTTTCGGGCGGTTCTCTCCGGAACCTTTGTGAGGGCTACCTGCGTGCCCCGGAAGCCGGCCCTCATCCTGATTACGCCCTCCAGCGGCGTCTTCAGGACGGTGCTGAGGGCCAGTCTCACCTCTTCCGCAGACGTGACCTCGTCCAGATCCCTGATTTCTATACTCATGGATGGCTCCAGGGTAGTCACCTTGGTCTGGTCCCCTAGGACCCCTATCACAGCCGCCTTGAGGGCTTGCGCGCCATTGGGACCCTTCAGCTCCAATAGCATGTCGCCCTCCCTGGTCCTCCTGACGGCTGATATGTGGACCCCCATCTTTTCCGGGTCCACCTGGCTCTTGACCCTCCTCAGGGCCTCCGCGTAGTTGGCCCCGCCCGCCGTCTTGATGAGGACCGCGTCAGGTCGGACCGGCTTCCTGGGCCTCCGCTTCCCCTCTTTCGCGGGGGCCTCGGCTGCCAGCTTCGCTGGCGCTGTTGGTGGTGCCGTGGCGGCAGCCACTTTGGGGCGGCCCCGCCTCACCACCAAGTTCCAGCCCTCTTGCTGCCCCTTTTCCTCTGGGCACAGCCGTTTCTCCGCTGCTCCCGCAGAGGGAGAGATCTCTTTTCTTTTGAAGGTCTTCCCCTCCGCTCCCGCCGGCTTCGGCATTGATGCCTCGGTCTTCTCGTGTTGCAGTTGGCCCCGCACGGTCTGGGTAGCCTTGTTCACGGACGTCCGTGTTCCCTTGTCCCCGGCCAACTCCCCCTCCATTTTGGCCCAGGCTCGCTCCACTTGTCTTGCAACGATGGCCGCCTTCGCCACATCCTCTTTGAGGGCGACATGGGTGTTCTTATGTGCCGCGGTGAAGGCCTTCATGCCCTCAATGAGGGCAACCAGGGTCTTCAGTTGCTCCCTTCCGCTAGCCTCTTGCAGGTTTCGCATCGCGTCGGGGCAGCTCATCGTCCTTGCCGCCCCCTTCGCGGCTCTCGGGATTGCGCCATTGGACGCGGTCTTGTCCTCCAGTGTGTCTCCCTTCCTCGCCTCCACGTCGATGAGGACAAGTGGCGTCTGAACCGGCGCCGGCTTCCTCATCTCGACCACCATGCTGGTGACCCGCTTGGGCGGTGGTGTCCGGTGGATACTAGTCCTTCTTGCGAAGGGGTCCACCTCGAATACCTCACATTCCGTTTCGTTTTGTTTTCCCTGTTTGTTTGTTTTTGCGTTATCCATATTAGTTTTGATTTAGTCTTACGACGGTTCGGCCATCATGGCAGCTGCACCGCGGTGCAGCATCTATCCCCGCCGGAAAGAACCCTATCCCCATACTCGCACGGAAGCTGCTTTCAGCTTATCGGGTGGTCAGCCCTATCCATGCGATCCCCCCCTCCCCCCTTACCTCTTTAGGGTCTTCCGTCCGGGGGATTCCCCTGTCAGTCAATCCGAGACAGGGTAGGCCCCCATTCGGGTAAGACCTTGCCGGAAATACCCTACCAGCTTCGGGTATGAGGAAATACTGACCAGGTAATCCTCCATACATGCGCCCGAAACCCAAGATTCAACCCTCCGATTGGCTCCAGCCAGCTGCAAATAGCGGTTTTCCCACTTCAAACCTGCGGATTCCTAGGAGCCCGCAGGAAAGGTACAGACATATTTTGCAGCCCCGGTCGGCGGATTACTAGTCCGGCCTTGGCTAGTCTCGGAGGAATATCCTCAGAGGTCTCGACCACATCCCATTTATTCGCTCCCCATTCATTCCTCGCCATTCCCACACCCAGCCTCGAGAGGCTGGGCCGGTTGTGCTTGGTGGTAGTCGCTCATCTAGACTCGCCTTTGGCCAGGGACTTTGGGGCCCTGGTCATTGGGTCCTCTAGATTCATTGCGACCGCCAGGCCCCCACACCACGACAAGGTGACAACCGACGTGGGGGAACCTAACCTAACCTAACCTAACCTAACCTAACCTAACCTAACCTAACCTAACCTAACCTAACCTAACCTAACCTAACCTAACCTAACCTAACCTAACCTAACCTAACCTAACCTAACCTAACCTAACCTAACCTAACCTAACCTAACCTAACCTAACCTAACCTAACCTAACCTAACCTAACCTAACCTAACCTAACCTAACCTAACCTAACCTAACCTAACCTAACCTAACCTAACCAATATACCATAATATACCCCATACCCAATAACCGATCCCTGATCCCCGAGATCCGCGAGATCCCCGAGATCCCCGAGATCCCCGAGATCCCCGCGATCCCCGCGATCCCCGAGATCCCCGCGATCCCCGCGATCCCCGAGATCCCCGAGATCCCCGAGATCCCCGAGATCCCCGAGATCCCCGAGATCCCCGCGATCCCCGCGATCCCCGCGATCCCCGAGATCCCCGCGATCCCCGCGATCCCCGCGATTTCCGAGATCCCCGAGATCCCCGAGATCCCCGCGATCCCCGAGATCCCCGAGATCTTCGAGATCCCCGAGATCCCCGCGATCCCCGAGATCCCCGAGATCCCCGAGATCCCCGAGATCCCCGAGATCCCCGAGATCCCCGAGATCCCCGAGATCCCCGCGATCCCCGCGATCCCCGCGATCCCCGAGATCCCCGCGATCCCCGCGATCCCCGCGATTTCCGAGATCCCCGAGATCCCCGAGATCCCCGCGATCCCCGCGATCCCCGAGATCCCCGCGATCCCCGAGATCCCCGAGATCCCGGCGATCCCCGCGATCCCCGAGATCCCCGAGATCCCCGAGATCCCCGAGATCCCCGAGATCCCCGAGATCCCCGAGATCCCCGAGATCCCCGAGAGATCCCCGAGATCCCCGAGATCCCCGAGATCCCCGAGAGCCCCGTGATCCCCGAGAGATCCCCGAGATCCCCGAGATTCCCGAGATCTCCGAGATCCCCGAGATCCCCGAGATCCCCGAGATCCCCGTGATCCCCGAGAGATCCCCGAGATCCCCGAGATCCCCGAGATCCCCGAGATCCCCGAGATCCCCGAGATCCCCGAGATCCCCGAGATCCCCGAGATCCCCGAGAGATCCCCGAGATCCCCGAGAGATCCCCGAGATCCCCGAGATCCCCGAGATCCCCGAGATCCCCGAGATCCCCGAGATCCCCGAGATCCCCGAGATCCCCGAGAGATCCCCGCGATCCCCGGGATCCTTGAGATCCCCGAGATCCCCGAGATCCCCGAGATCCCCGAGAGATCCCCGAGATCCCCGAGATCCCCGAGATCCCCGAGAGATCTTCGGGATCCCCGAGATCCCCGAGATCCCCGAGATCCCCGAGAGATCCCAGAGATCCCTGAGATCCCCGAGATCCCCGAGATCCCCGAGAGATCCCCGAGATCCCCGAGATCCCCGAGAGATCCCCGAGATCCCCGAGATCCCCGAGATCCTCGAGAGATCCCCGAGATATCCGAGATCCCCGAGATCCCCGAGATCCCCGAGATCCCCGAGATCCCCGAGATTCCCGAGAGATCCCCGAGATCCCCGAGATTCCCGAGATCCCCGAGATCCCCGAGATCCCCGAGAGATCCTCGAGATCCCCGAGATCCCCGAGATCCTTGAGATCCCCGAGATCCCCGAGAGATCCCCGAGAGATCCCCGAGATCCCCGAGAGATCCCCGAGATCCCCGAGATCCCCGAGAGATCCTCGAGATCCCCGAGATCCCCGAGATCCTTGAGATCCCCGAGATCCCCGAGAGATCCCCGAGATTCCCGAGATCCCCGAGATCCCCGAGATCCCCGAGAGATCCCCGAGATCCCCGAGATCCCCGAGATCCCCGAGATCCCCGAGATCCCCGAGATCCCCGAGATCCCCGAGAGATCTTCGGGATCCCCGAGATCCCCGAGATCCCCGAGATCCCCGAGAGATCCCAGAGATCCCTGAGATCCCCGAGATCCCCGAGATCCCCGAGATCCCCGAGAGATCCTTGAGATCCCCGGGATCCCCGAGATCCCCGAGAGATCCTCGAGATCCCCGAGATATCCGAGATCCCCGAGATATCCGAGATCCCCGAGATCCACGAGATCCCCGAGAGATCCCCGAGATCCCCGAAATCCCTGAGATCCCCGTGAGATCCCCGAGATCCCCGAGATCCCCGAGATCCCCGAGATCCCCGAGAGATTCCCGAGATCCCCGAGATCCCCGAGATCCCCGACAGATCCCCGAGATCCCCGAGATCCCCGAGATCCCCGAGCTCCCCGAGAGATCCCCGAGATCCCCGAGATCCCCGAGATCCCCGAGATCCCCGAGAGATCCCCGAGATCCCCGAGATCCCCTAGATCCCCGAGATCCCCGAGATCCCCGAGAGATCCCCGAGATCCCCGAGATCCCCGAGAGATCCCCGAGATCCCCGAGATCCCCGAGATCCCCGAGATCCCCGAGATCCCCGAGATCCCCGAGATTCCCGAGATCCCCGAGATCCCCGAGATCCCCGAGATCCCCGAGATCCCCGAGATCCATGAGATCCCCGAGATCCCTGAGAGATCCCCGAGATCCCCTAGATCCCCGAGATCCCCGAGATCCCCGAGAGATCCCCGAGATCCCCGAGATCCCCGAGAGATCCCCGAGGTCCCCGAGATTCCCCAGATCCTTGAGAGATCCCCGAGAGATCCCCGAGATCCCCGAGATCCCCGAGATCCCCGAGATCCCCGAGATCCCCGAGATCCCCGAGATCCCCGAGATCCCCGAGAGATCCCCGAGATCCCCGAGAGATCCCCGAGATCCCCGAGATCCCCGAGATCCCCGAGATCCCCGAGATCCCCGAGATCCCCGAGATCCCCGAGATCCCCGAGAGATCCCCGCGATCCCCGAGATCCCCGAGATCCCCGAGATCCCCGCGATCCCCGCGATCCCCGAGATCCCCGAGATCCCCGAGATCCCCGAGATCCCCGAGATCCCCGAGATCCCCGAGATCCCCGAGATCCCCGAGATCCCCGAGATCCCCGAGATCCCCGCGATCCCCGAGATCCCCGAGATCCCCGAGATCCCCGAGATCCCCGCGATCCCCGAGATCCCCGAGATCCCCGAGATCCCCGCGATCCCCGCGATCCCCGCGATCCCCGAGATCCCCGAGATCCCCGAGATCCCCGAGATCCCCGAGATCCCCGAGATCCCCGAGATCCCCGAGATCCCCGAGATCCCCGAGATCCCCGAGATCCCCGAGATCCCCGGGATCCCCGAGATCCCCGAGATCCCCGAGAGATCCCCGAGATCCCCGAGATCCCCGAGAGATCCCCTAGATCCCCGAGATCCCCGAGATCCCCGAGATCCCCGAGATCCCCGAGAGATCCCCGAGATCCCCGAGATCCCCGAGATCCCCGAGATCCCCGAGATCCCCGAGAGATCCCCTAGATCCCCGAGATCCCCTAGATCCCCGAGATCCCCGAGATCCCCGAGATCCCCGAGATCCCCGAGATCCCCGAGAGATCCCCGAGATCCCCGAGATCCCCGAGATCCCCGAGATCCCCGAGATCCCGGAGATCCCCGAGATCCCCGAGATCCCCGAGAGATCCCCGAGATCCCCGAGAGATCCCCGAGATCCCCGAGATCCCCGAGATCCCCGAGAGATCCCCGAGATCCCCGAGAAATCCCCGAGATCCCCGAGAGATCCCCGAGATCCCCGAGAGATCCCCGAGATCCCCGCGAGATCCCCGAGATCCCCGAGATCCCCGAGATCCCCGAGATCCCCGAGATCCCTGAGATCCCCGAGAGATCCTTGAGATCCCCGAGAGATCCTCGAGATCCCCGAGATATCCGAGATCCCCGAGATATCCGAGATCCCCGAGATCCACGAGATCCCCGAGATCCACGAGATCCCCGAGAGATCCCCGAGATCCCCGAAATCCCTGAGATCCCCGAGAGATCCCCGAGATCCCCGAGATCCCCGAGATCCCCGAGATCCCCGAGAGATCCCCGAGATCCCCGAGATCCCCGAGATCCCCGAGAGATCCCCGAGATCCCCGAGAAATCCCCGAGATCCCCGAGAGATCCCCGAGATCCCCGAGAGATCCCCGAGATCCCCGCGAGATCCCCGAGATCCCCGAGATCCCCGAGATCCCCGAGATCCCCGAGATCCCTGAGATCCCCGAGAGATCCTTGAGATCCCCGAGAGATCCTCGAGATCCCCGAGATATCCGAGATCCCCGAGATATCCGAGATCCCCGAGATCCACGAGATCCCCGAGATCCACGAGATCCCCGAGAGATCCCCGAGATCCCCGAAATCCTTGAGATCCCCGAGAGATCCCCGAGATCCCCGAGATCCCCGAGATCCCCGAGATCCCCGAGAGATCCCCGAGATCCCCGAGATCCCCGAGATCCCCGACAGATCCCTGAGATCCCCGAGATCCCCGAGATCCCCGAGATCCCCGAGATCCCCGAGCTCCCCGAGAGATCCCCGAGATCCCCGAGATCCCCGAGATCCCCGAGATCCCCGAGAGATCCCCGAGATCCCCGAGATCCCCTAGATCCCCGAGATCCCCGAGATCCCCGAGAGATCCCCGAGATCCCCGAGAGATCCCCGAGATCCCCGAGATCCATGAGATCCCCGAGATCCCTGAGAGATCCCCGAGATCCCCTAGATCCCCGAGATCCCCGAGATCCCCGAGAGATCCCCGAGATCCCCGAGATCCCCGAGAGATCCCCGAGGTCCCCGAGATTCCCCAGATCCTTGAGAGATCCCCGAGAGATCCCCGAGATCCCCGAGATCCCCGAGATCCCCGAGATCCCCGAGATCCCCGAGATCCCCGAGATCCCCGAGATCCCCGAGAGATCCCCGAGATCCCCGAGAGATCCCCGAGATCCCCGAGATCCCCGAGATCCCCGAGATCCCCGAGATCCCCGAGAGATCCCCGCGATCCCCGAGATCCCCGAGATCCCCGAGATCCCCGCGATCCCCGCGATCCCCGAGATCCCCGAGATCCCCGAGATCCCCGAGATCCCCGAGATCCCCGAGATCCCCGAGATCCCCGAGATCCCCGAGATCCCCGAGATCCCCGAGATCCCCGAGATCCCCGCGATCCCCGCGATCCCCGCGATCCCCGAGATCCCCGAGATCCCCGAGATCCCCGAGATCCCCGCGATCCCCGAGATCCCCGAGATCCCCGAGATCCCCGCGATCCCCGCGATCCCCGCGATCCCCGAGATCCCCGAGATCCCCGAGATCCCCGAGATCCCCGAGAGATCCCCTAGATCCCCGAGATCCCCTAGATCCCCGAGATCCCCGAGATCCCCGAGATCCCCGAGATCCCCGAGATCCCCGAGAGATCCCCGAGATCCCCGAGATCCCCGAGATCCCCGAGAGATCCCCTAGATCCCCGAGATCCCCGAGATCCCCGAGATCCCGGAGATCCCCGAGATCCCCGAGATCCCCGAGAGATCCCCGAGATCCCCGAGAGATCCCCGAGATCCCCGAGATCCCCGAGATCCCCGAGAGATCCCCGAGATCCCCGAGAAATCCCCGAGATCCCCGAGAGATCCCCGAGATCCCCGAGAGATCCCCGAGATCCCCGCGAGATCCCCGAGATCCCCGAGATCCCCGAGATCCCCGAGATCCCCGAGATCCCTGAGATCCCCGAGAGATCCTTGAGATCCCCGAGAGATCCTCGAGATCCCCGAGATATCCGAGATCCCCGAGATCCACGAGATCCCCGAGATCCACGAGATCCCCGAGAGATCCCCGAGATCCCCGAAATCCCTGAGATCCCCGAGAGATCCCCGAGATCCCCGAGATCCCCGAGATCCCCGAGATCCCCGAGATCCCCGAGATCCCCGAGATCCCCGAGAGATCCCCGAGATCCCCGAGAAATCCCCGAGATCCCCGAGAGATCCCCGAGATCCCCGAGAGATCCCCGAGATCCCCGCGAGATCCCCGAGATTCCCGAGATCCCCGGGATCCCCGAGATCCCCGAGATCCCCGAGAGATCCCCGAGATCCCCGAGATCCCCGAGAGATCCCCTAGATCCCCGAGATCCCCGAGATCCCCGAGATCCCCGAGATCCCCGAGAGATCCCCGAGATCCCCGAGATCCCCGAGATCCCCGAGATCCCCGAGATCCCCGAGAGATCCCCTAGATCCCCGAGATCCCCGAGATCCCCGAGATCCCCGAGAGATCCCCGAGATCCCCGAGATCCCCGAGATCCCCGACAGATCCCCGAGATCCCCGAGATCCCCGAGATCCCCGAGATCCCCGAGATCCCCGAGCTCCCCGAGAGATCCCCGAGATCCCCGAGATCCCCGAGATCCCCGAGATCCCCGAGAGATCCCCGAGATCCCCGAGATCCCCTAGATCCCCGAGATCCCCGAGATCCCCGAGAGATCCCCGAGATCCCCGAGAGATCCCCGAGATCCCCGAGATCCCCGAGAGATCCCCGAGATCCCCGAGATCCCCGAGATCCCCGAGATCCCCGAGATTCCCGAGATCCCCGAGATCCCCGAGATCCCCGAGATCCCCGAGATCCCCGAGATCCCCGAGATCCATGAGATCCCCGAGATCCCCGAGAGATCCCCGAGATCCCCGAGAGATCCCCGAGATCCCCGAGATCCCCGAGAGATCCCCGAGATCCCCGAGATCCCCGAGATCCCCGAGATCCCCGAGATTCCCGAGATCCCCGAGATCCCCGAGATCCCCGAGATCCCCGAGATCCCCGAGATCCCCGAGATCCATGAGATCCCCGAGATCCCTGAGAGATCCCCAAGATCCCCGAGATCCCCGAGATCCCCGAGAGATCCCCGAGATCCCCGAGATCCCCGAGATCCCCGAGATCCCCGAGATCCCCGAGATCCCCGAGAGATCCCCGAGATCCCCGAGATCCCCGAGATCCCCGCGAGATCCCCGAGATCCCCGAGATCCCCGAGATCCCCGAGATCCCGGAGATCCCCGAGATCCCCGAGATCCCCGAGAGATCCCCGAGATCCCCGAGATCCCCGAGATCCCCGAGAGATCCCCGAGATCCCCGAGAAATCCCCGAGATCCCCTAGATCCCCGAGATCCCCGAGAGATCCCCGAGATCCCCGCGAGATCCCCGAGATCCCCGAGATCCCCGAGATCCCCGAGATCCCCGAGATCCCTGAGATCCCCGAGAGATCCTTGAGATCCCCGAGATCCCCGAGATCCCCGAGAGATCCTCGAGATCCCCGAGATATCCGAGAGCCCCGAGATCCACGAGATCCCCGAGAGATCCCCGAGATCCCCGAAATCCCTGAGATCCCCGAGATCCCCGAGATCCCCGAGAGATCCCCGAGATCCCCGAAATCCCTGAGATCCCCGAGAGATCCCCGAGATCCCCGAGATCCCCGAGATCCCCGAGATCCCCGAGAGATCCCCGAGATCCCCGAGATCCCCGAGATCCCCGAGAGATCCCCGAGATCCCCGAGAAATCCCCGAGATCCCCGAGAGATCCCCGAGATCCCCGAGAGATCCCCGAGATCCCCGCGAGATCCCCGAGATCCCCGAGATCCCCGAGATCCCCGAGATCCCCGAGATCCCTGAGATCCCCGAGAGATCCTTGAGATCCCCGAGAGATCCTCGAGATCCCCGAGATATCCGAGATCCCCGAGATATCCGAGATCCCCGAGATCCACGAGATCCCCGAGATCCACGAGATCCCCGAGAGATCCCCGAGATCCCCGAAATCCCTGAGATCCCCGAGAGATCCCCGAGATCCCCGAGATCCCCGAGATCCCCGAGATCCCCGAGAGATCCCCGAGATCCCCGAGATCCCCGAGATCCCCGACAGATCCCCGAGATCCCCGAGATCCCCAAGATCCCCGAGATCCCCGAGATCCCCGAGCTCCCCGAGAGATCCCCGAGATCCCCGAGATCCCCGAGATCCCCGAGATCCCCGAGAGATCCCCGAGATCCCCGAGATCCCCTAGATCCCCGAGATCCCCGAGATCCCCGAGAGATCCCCGAGATCCCCGAGAGATCCCCGAGATCCCCGAGATCCCCGAGAGATCCCCGAGATCCCCGAGATCCCCGAGATCCCCGAGATCCCCGAGATTCCCGAGATCCCCGAGATCCCCGAGATCCCCGAGAGATCCCCGAGATCCCCGCGAGATCCCCGAGATCCCCGAGATCCCCGAGATCCCCGAGATCCCCGAGATCCCTGAGATCCCCGAGAGATCCTTGAGATCCCCGAGAGATCCTCGAGATCCCCGAGATATCCGAGATCCCCGAGATATCCGAGATCCCCGAGATCCACGAGATCCCCGAGATCCACGAGATCCCCGAGAGATCCCCGAGATCCCCGAAATCCCTGAGATCCCCGAGAGATCCCCGAGATCCCCGAGATCCCCGAGATCCCCGAGATCCCCGAGAGATCCCCGAGATCCCCGAGATCCCCGAGATCCCCGACAGATCCCCGAGATCCCCGAGATCCCCGAGATCCCCGAGATCCCCGAGATCCCCGAGATCCCCGAGAGATCCCCGAGAGATCCCCGAGATCCCCGAGAGATCCCCGAGATCCCCGAGATCCCCGAGAGATCCCCTCGAGATCCCCGAGATTCCCGAGAGATCCCCGAGATCCCCGAGATCCCCGAGAGATCCCCGAGATCCCCGAGATCCTTGAGATCCCCGAGATCCCCGAGAACCCTGAGATCCCCGAGATCCCCGAGATCCCCGAGATCCCCGAGAGATCCCCGAGATCCCCGAGATCCCCGAGATCCCCGAGAGATCTTCGGGATCCCCGAGATCCCCGAGATCCCCGAGATCCCCGAGAGATCCCAGAGATCCCTGAGATCCCCGAGATCCCCGAGATCCCCGAGAGATCCCCGAGATCCCCGAGATCCCCGAGATCCTCGAGAGATCCCCGAGATATCCGAGATCCCCGAGATCCCCGAGATCCCCGAGATCCCCGAGATCCCCGAGATTCCCGAGAGATCCCCGAGATCCCCGAGATTCCCGAGATCCCCGAGATCCCCGAGATCCCCGAGAGATCCTCGAGATCCCCGAGATCCCCGAGATCCTTGAGATCCCCGAGATCCCCGAGAGATCCCCGAGAGATCCCCGAGATCCCCGAGAGATCCCCGAGATCCCCGAGATCCCCGAGAGATCCTCGAGATCCCCGAGATCCCCGAGATCCTTGAGATCCCCGAGATCCCCGAGAGATCCCCGAGATTCCCGAGATCCCCGAGATCCCCGAGATCCCCGAGAGATCCCCGAGATCCCCGAGATCCCCGAGATCCCCGAGATCCCCGAGAGATCCCCGAGAGATCCCCGAGATCCCCGAGAGATCCCCGAGATCCCCGTGATCCCCGAGAGATCCCCGAGAGATCCCCGAGATCCCTGAGAGATCCCCGAGATCCCCGAGATCCCCGAGATCCCCGAGATCCTTGAGATCCCCGAGATCCCCGAGATCCCCGAGAGATCCCCGAGATCCCTGAGATCCCCGAGAGATTCCCGAGATCCCCGAGATCCCCGAGATCCCCGAGATCCCCGAGATCCCCGAGAGATCCCCGAGATCCCCGAGATCCCCGAGATTCCCCAGATCCTTGAGAGATCCCCGAGAGATCCCCGAGATCCCCGAGATCCCCGAGATCCCCCCGAGATCCCCGAGATCCCCCCGAGATCCCCGATATCCCCGAGATCCCCGAGAGATCCCCGAGATCCCCGAGATCCATGAGACCCCCGAGATCCATGAGATCCCCGAGATCCCCAAGATCCCCGAGATCCCTGAGAGATCCCCGAGATCCCCGAGATCCCCGAGATCCCCGAGATATCCGAGATCCCCGAGATCCACGAGATCCCCGAGAGATCCCCGAGATCCCCGAAATCCCTGAGATCCCCGTGAGATCCCCGAGATCCCCGAGATCCCCGAGATCCCCGAGATCCCCGAGAGATCCCCGAGATCCCCGAGATCCCCGAGATCCCCGACAGATCCCCGAGATCCCCGAGATCCCCGAGATCCCCGAGATCCCCGTGATCCCCGAGCTCCCCGAGAGATCCCCGAGATCCCCGAGATCCCCGAGATCCCCGAGATCCCCGAGAGATCCCCGAGATCCCCGAGATCCCCCAGATCCCCGAGATCCCCGAGATCCCCGAGAGATCCCCGAGATCCCCGAGATCCCCGAGAGATCCCCGAGATCCCCGAGATCCCCGAGATCCCCGAGATCCCCGAGATCCCCGAGATCCCCGAGATTCCCGAGATCCCCGAGATCCCCGAGATCCCCGAGATCCCCGAGATCCATGAGATCCCCGAGATCCCCGAGAGATCCCCGAGATCCCCGAGATCCCCTAGATCCCCGAGATCCCCGAGATCCCCGAGATCCCCGAAATCCCTGAGATCCCCGAGAGATCCCCGAGATCCCCGAGATCCCCGAGATCCCCGAGATCCCCGAGAGATCCCCGAGATCCCCGAGATCCCCGAGATCCCCGACAGATCCCCGAGATCCCCGAGATCCCCGAGATCCCCGAGATCCCCGAGATCCCCGAGCTCCCCGAGAGATCCCCGAGATCCCCGAGATCCCCGAGATCCCCGAGATCCCCGAGATCCCCGAGATCCCCGAGATCCCCGAGTGATCCCCGAGATCCCCGAGATCCCCGAGAGATCCCCGAGAGATCCCCGAGATCCCCGAGATCCCCGAGATCCCCGAGATCATCGAGAGATCCCCGAGATCCCCGAGATCCCCGAGATCCCCGAGAGATCCCCGAGACCCCCGAGAGATCCCCGAGATCCCTGAGAGATCCAAGAGATCCCCAAGATCCCCGAGATCCCCGAGATCCCCGAGATCATCGAGAGATCCCCGAGATCCCCGAGATCCCCGAGATCCCCGAGAGATCCCCGAGACCCCCGAGAGATCCCCGAGATCCCTGAGAGATCCAAGAGATCCCCAAGATCCCCGAGATCCCCGAGATCCCCGAGATCAACGAGAGATCCCCGAGATCCCCGAGATCCCCGAGGGATCCCCGAGATTCCCGAGATCCCCGAGATCCCCGAGAGATCCCCGAGATCCCCGAGATCCCCGAGAGATCCCCGAGATCCCCGAGATCCCCGAGATCCCCGAGATCCCCGAGAGGTCCCCGAGATCCCCGAGATCCCCGAGATCCCCGAGATCCCCGAGATCCTTGAGATCCCCGAGATCCCCGAGAGATCCCCGAGATCCCCGAGATCCCCGAGATATCCCCGAGATCCCCGAGATCCCCGAGAGATCCCCGAGATCCCTGAGATCCCCGAGATCCCCGAGATCCCCGAGAGATCCCCGAGATCCCCGAGATCCCCGAGAGATATCCGAGAGATCCCCGAGATCCCCGAGATCCCCGAGATCCCCGAGATCCCCGAGATCCCTGAGATCCCCGAGATCCCCGAGAGATCCCCGAGATCCCCGAGATTTCCGAGATCCCCGAGATCCCCGAGAGATCCCCGAGATCCCTGATATCCCGAAGTGATCCCTGAGAGATCCCCGAGAGATCCCCGAGATCCCCGAGATCCCCGAGATCCCCGAGATCCCCGAGAGATCCCCGAGATCCTCGAGATCCCCGAGATCCCCGAGATCCCCGAGAGATCCCCGAGAGATCCCCGAGATCCCCGAGAGATCCCCGAGATCCCCGTGATCCCCGAGAGATCCCCGAGAGATCCCCGAGATCCCTGAGAGATCCCCGAGATCCCCGAGATCCCCGAGATCCCCGAGATCCTTGAGATCCCCGAGATCCCCGAGATCCCCGAGAGATCCCCGAGATCCCTGAGATCCCCGAGAGATTCCCGAGATCCCCGAGATCCCCGAGATCCCCGAGATCCCCGAGATCCCCGAGATCCCCGAGATCCCCGAGATCCCCGAGATGGATCCCCGAGATCCCCAAGATCCCCGAGATCCCCGAGATCCCCGAGATAGATCCCCGAGATCCCCGAGATCCCCGAGATCCCCGAGATCCCCGAGATCCCCGAGATAGATCCCCGAGATCCCCGAGATCCCCGAGATCCCCGAGATCCCCGAGATAGATCCCCGAGATCCCCAAGAGATCCCCGAGAGATCCCCGAGATCCTCGAGATCCCCGAGATCCCCGAGAGATCCCCGAGATCCCCGAGATCCCCGAGATCCCCGAGATCCCCGAGATTCCCGAGATCCCCGAGATCCCCGAGATAGATCCCCGAGATCCCCAAGATCCCCGAGATCCCCGAGATCCCCGAGATAGATCCCCGAGATCCCCGAGATCCCCGAGATCCCCGAGATAGATCCCCGAGATCCCCGAGATCCCCGAGATCCCCGAGATCCCCGAGATCCCCGAGATAGATCCCCGAGATCCCCGAGATCCCCGAGATCCCCGAGATCCCCGAGATAGATCCCCGAGATCCCCGAGATCCCCGAGATCCCCGAGATCCCCGAGATAGATCCCCGAGATCCCCGAGATCCCCGAGATCCCCGAGATCCCCGAGATCCCCAAGATCCCCGAGATCCCCGAGATAGATCCCCGAGATCCCCGAGATAGATCCCCGAGATCCCCGAGATCCCCGAGATCCCCGAGATCCCCGAGAGAGATCCCCGAGATCCCCGAGATCCCCGAGATCGCCGAGATCCCCGAGATAGATCCCCGAGATCCCCGAGATCCCCGAGATCCCCGAGATCCCCGAGATCCCCGAGATAGATCCCCGAGATCCCCGAGATCCCCGAGATCCCCGAGATAGATCCCCGAGATCCCCGAGATCCCCGAGATCCCCGAGATCCCCGAGATAGATCCTCGAGATCCCCGAGATCCCCGAGATCCCCGAGATCCCCGAGATAGATCCCCGAGATCCCCGAGATTCCCGAGATCCCCGAGATCCCCGAGATAGATCCCCGAGATCCCCGAGATCCCCGAGATCCCCGAGATCCCCGAGATAGATCCCCGAGATCCCGGAGATCCCCGAGATCCCCGAGATCCCCGAGATCCCTGAGAGATCCCCGAGATCCCCGAGATCCCCGAGATCCCCGAGATCCCCGAGATCCCCGAGATCCCCGAGATCCCCGAGATAGATGCCCGAGATCCCCGAGATCCCCGAGATCCCCAAGATCCCCGAGATTGATCGCCGAGATCCCCGAGAGATCCCCGAGATTCCCGAGAGATCCCCGAGATCCCCGAGGTCCCCGAGATCCCCAAGATCCCCGAGATTGATCGCCGAGATCCCCGAGAGATCCCCGAGATTCCCGAGAGATCCCCGAGAGATCCCTGAGATCCCCGAGATCCCCGAGATCCCCGAGATCCCCGAGATCCCCGAGATCCCCAAGATCCCCGAGATCCCCGAGAGATCCCCGAGATCTCCGAGATCCCCGAGATCCCTGAGATCCCCGAGATCCCCGAGATCCCCGAGATCCCCGAGATCCCCGAGAGATCCCCGAGATCCCCGAGATCCCCGAGATCCCTGGGATCCCCGAGAGATCTCCGAGATATACCCGAGAGATCCCCGAGAGATCCCCGAGATCCCCAAGAGATCCCCGAGAGATCCCCGAGATCCTCGAGATCCCCGAGATCCCCGAGAGATCCCCGAGATCCCCGAGATCCCCGAGATCCCCTAGATCCCCGAGATCCCCGAGATCCCCGAGATCCCCGAGATAGATCCCCGAGATCCCCAAGATCCCCGAGATCCCCGAGATCCCCGAGATAGATCCCCGAGATCCCCGAGATCCCCGAGATCCCCGAGATCCCCGAGATAGATCCCCGAGATCCCCGAGATCCCCGAGATCCCCGAGATCCCCGAGATCCCCGAGATAGATCCCTGAGATCCCCGAGATCCCCGAGATCCCCGAGATCCCCGAGATAGATCCCCGAGATCCCCGAGATCCCCGAGATCCCCGAGATCCCCGAGATAGATCCCCGAGATCCCCGAGATCCCCGAGATCCCCGAGATCCCCGAGATAGATTCCCGAGATCCCCGAGATCCCTAAGATCCCCGAGATCCCCGAGATAGATCCCCGAGATCCCCGAGATAGATCCCCGAGATCCCCGAGATCCCCGAGATCCCCGAGATCCCCGAGATAGATCCCCGAGATCCCCGAGATCCCCGAGATCGCCGAGATCCCCGAGATAGATCCCCGAGATCCCCGAGATCCCCGAGATCCCCGAGATCCCCGAGATCCCCGAGATAGATCCCCGAGATCCCCGAGATCCCCGAGATCCCCGAGATAGATCCCCGAGATCCCCGAGATCCCCGAGATCCCCGAGATCCCCGAGATAGATCCTCGAGATCCCCGAGATCCCCGAGATCCCCGAGATCCCCGAGATAGATCCCCGAGATCTCCGAGATTCCCGAGATCCCCGAGATCCCCGAGATAGATCCCCGAGATCCCCGAGATCCCCGAGATCCCCGAGATTCCCGAGATAGATCCCCGAAATCCCGGAGATCCCCGAGATCCCCGAGATCCCCGAGATAGATCCCCGAGATCCCCGAGATCCCCGAGATAGATCCCCGAGATCCCCGAGATCCTGGAGATACCCGAGATAGATCCCCGATATCCCCGAGATCCCCGAGATCCCCGAGATCCCCGAGATAGATTCCCGAGATCCCCGAGATCCCCGAGATCCCCGAGATCCCCGAGATAGATCCCCGAGATCCCCGAGATCCCCGAGATCCCCGAGATCCCCGAGATAGATCCCCGAGATCCCTGAGATCCCCGAGATCCCCGAGATCCCCGAGATAGATCCCCGAGATCCCCGAGATTCCCGAGATCCCCGAGATCCCCGAGATAGATCCCCGAGATCCCCGAGATCCCCGAGATCCCCGAGATCCCCGAGATAGATCCCCGAGATCCCCGAGATCCCCGAGATCCCCGAGATCCCCGAGATAGATCCCCGAGATCCCCGAGATCCCCGAGATCCCCGAGATCCCCGAGATAGATTCCCGAGATCCCCGAGATCCCCAAGATCCCCGAGATCCCCGAGATAGATCCCCGAGATCCCCGAGATCCCCGAGATCCCCGAGATCCCCGAGATAGATCCCCGAGATCCCCGAGATCCCCGAGATCCCCGAGATTGATCGCCGAGATCCCCGAGAGATCCCCGAGATTCCCGAGAGATCCCCGAGATTCCCGAGATCCCCGAGGGATCCCCGAGATCCCCGAGATCCCCGAGATCCCCGAGATAGATCCCCGATATCCCCGAGATCCCCGAGATCCCCGAGATCCCCGAGATAGATCCCCGAGATCCCCGAGATCCCCGAGATCCCCGAGATCCCCGAGATAGATCCCCGAGATCCCCGAGATCCCCGAGATCCCCGAGATCCCCGAGATCCCCAAGATCCCCGAGATCCCCGAGATAGATCCCCGAGATCCCCGAGATAGATCCCCGAGATCCCCGAGATCCCCGAGATCCCCGAGATCCCCGAGAGAGATCCCCGAGATCCCCGAGATCCCCGAGATCGCCGAGATCCCCGAGATAGATCCCCGAGATCCCCGAGATCCCCGAGATCCCCGAGATCCCCGAGATCCCCGAGATAGATCCCCGAGATCCCCGAGATCCCCGAGATCCCCGAGATAGATCCCCGAGATCCCCGAGATCCCCGAGATCCCCGAGATCCCCGAGATAGATCCTCGAGATCCCCGAGATCCCCGAGATCCCCGAGATCCCCGAGATAGATCCCCGAGATCCCCGAGATTCCCGAGATCCCCGAGATCCCCGAGATAGATCCCCGAGATCCCCGAGATCCCCGAGATCCCCGAGATCCCCGAGATAGATCCCCGAGATCCCGGAGATCCCCGAGATCCCCGAGATCCCCGAGATAGATCCCCGAGATCCCCGAGATCCCCGAGATAGATCCCCGAGATCCCCGAGATCCTTGAGATCCCCGAGATAGATCCCCGATATCCCCGAGATCCCCGAGATCCCCGAGATCCCCGAGATAGATTCCCGAGATCCCCGAGATCCCCGAGATCCCCGAGATCCCCGAGATAGATCCCCGAGATCCCCGAGATCCCCGAGATCTCCGAGATCCCCGAGATAGATCCCCGAGATCCCCGAGATCCCCGAGATCCCCGAGATCCCCGAGATAGATCCCCGAGATCCCGGAGATCCCCGAGATCCCCGAGATCCCCGAGATAGATCCCCGAGATCCCCGAGATCCCCGAGATAGATCCCCGAGATCCCCGAGATCCTTGAGATCCCCGAGATAGATCCCCGATATCCCCGAGATCCCCGAGATCCCCGAGATATCCCCGAGATCCCCGAGATCCCCGAGATCCCCGAGATCCCCGAGAGATCCCCGAGATCCCCGAGATCCCCGAGAACCCCGAGATCCCCGAGATCCCCGAGATCCCCGAGATCCCCGAGGGATCCCCGAGATTCCCGAGATCCCCGAGATCCCCAAGATCCCCGAGATCCCCGAGATCCCCGAAATCCCCGAGATAGATCCCCGAGATCCCCGAGATCCCCGAGATCCCCAAGATCCCCGAGATTCCCGAGAGATCCCCGAGATCCCCGAGATCCCCGAGATCCCCGAGATCCCCGAGATCCTCGAGATCCCCGAGATCCCCGAGATCCCCGAGGGATCCCCGAGATTCCCGAGATCCCCGAGATCCCCGAGATCCCCGAGATCCCCGAGATCCCCGAGATCCCCGAGGGATCCCCGAGATTCCCGAGATCCCCGAGATCCCCGAGATCCCCGAGATCCCCGAGATCCCCGAGAGATCCCCGAGATCCCCGAGATCCCCGAGATATCCCCGAGATCCCCGAGATCCCCGAGATCCCCGAGATCCCTGAGAGATCCCCGAGATCCCCGAGATCCCCGAGATCCCCGAGATCCCCGAGATCCCCGAGATCCCCGAGATCCCCGAGATAGATGCCCGAGATCCCCGAGATCCCCGAGATCCCCAAGATCCCCGAGATTGATCGCCGAGATCCCCGAGAGATCCCCGAGATTCCCGAGAGATCCCCGAGATCCCCGAGGTCCCCGAGATCCCCAAGATCCCCGAGATTGATCGCCGAGATCCCCGAGAGATCCCCGAGATTCCCGAGAGATCCCCGAGAGATCCCTGAGATCCCCGAGATCCCCGAGATCCCCGAGATCCCCGAGATCCCCGAGATCCCCAAGATCCCCGAGATCCCCGAGAGATCCCCGAGATCTCCGAGATCCCCGAGATCCCTGAGATCCCCGAGATCCCCGAGATCCCCGAGATCCCCGAGATCCCCGAGAGATCCCCGAGATCCCCGAGATCCCCGAGATCCCTGGGATCCCCGAGAGATCTCCGAGATATACCCGAGAGATCCCCGAGAGATCCCCGAGATCCCCAAGAGATCCCCGAGAGATCCCCGAGATCCTCGAGATCCCCGAGATCCCCGAGAGATCCCCGAGATCCCCGAGATCCCCGAGATCCCCTAGATCCCCGAGATCCCCGAGATCCCCGAGATCCCCGAGATAGATCCCCGAGATCCCCAAGATCCCCGAGATCCCCGAGATCCCCGAGATAGATCCCCGAGATCCCCGAGATCCCCGAGATCCCCGAGATCCCCGAGATAGATCCCCGAGATCCCCGAGATCCCCGAGATCCCCGAGATCCCCGAGATCCCCGAGATCCCCGAGATAGATCCCTGAGATCCCCGAGATCCCCGAGATCCCCGAGATCCCCGAGATAGATCCCCGAGATCCCCGAGATCCCCGAGATCCCCGAGATCCCCGAGATAGATCCCCGAGATCCCCGAGATCCCCGAGATCCCCGAGATCCCCGAGATAGATTCCCGAGATCCCCGAGATCCCTAAGATCCCCGAGATCCCCGAGATAGATCCCCGAGATCCCCGAGATAGATCCCCGAGATCCCCGAGATCCCCGAGATCCCCGAGATCCCCGAGATAGATCCCCGAGATCCCCGAGATCCCCGAGATCGCCGAGATCCCCGAGATAGATCCCCGAGATCCCCGAGATCCCCGAGATCCCCGAGATCCCCGAGATCCCCGAGATAGATCCCCGAGATCCCCGAGATCCCCGAGATCCCCGAGATAGATCCCCGAGATCCCCGAGATCCCCGAGATCCCCGAGATCCCCGAGATAGATCCTCGAGATCCCCGAGATCCCCGAGATCCCCGAGATCCCCGAGATAGATCCCCGAGATCTCCGAGATTCCCGAGATCCCCGAGATCCCCGAGATAGATCCCCGAGATCCCCGAGATCCCCGAGATCCCCGAGATTCCCGAGATAGATCCCCGAAATCCCGGAGATCCCCGAGATCCCCGAGATCCCCGAGATAGATCCCCGAGATCCCCGAGATCCCCGAGATAGATCCCCGAGATCCCCGAGATCCTGGAGATACCCGAGATAGATCCCCGATATCCCCGAGATCCCCGAGATCCCCGAGATCCCCGAGATAGATTCCCGAGATCCCCGAGATCCCCGAGATCCCCGAGATCCCCGAGATAGATCCCCGAGATCCCCGAGATCCCCGAGATCCCCGAGATCCCCGAGATAGATCCCCGAGATCCCTGAGATCCCCGAGATCCCCGAGATCCCCGAGATAGATCCCCGAGATCCCCGAGATTCCCGAGATCCCCGAGATCCCCGAGATAGATCCCCGAGATCCCCGAGATCCCCGAGATCCCCGAGATCCCCGAGATAGATCCCCGAGATCCCCGAGATCCCCGAGATCCCCGAGATCCCCGAGATAGATCCCCGAGATCCCCGAGATCCCCGAGATCCCCGAGATCCCCGAGATAGATTCCCGAGATCCCCGAGATCCCCAAGATCCCCGAGATCCCCGAGATAGATCCCCGAGATCCCCGAGATCCCCGAGATCCCCGAGATCCCCGAGATAGATCCCCGAGATCCCCGAGATCCCCGAGATCCCCGAGATTGATCGCCGAGATCCCCGAGAGATCCCCGAGATTCCCGAGAGATCCCCGAGATTCCCGAGATCCCCGAGGGATCCCCGAGATCCCCGAGATCCCCGAGATCCCCGAGATAGATCCCCGATATCCCCGAGATCCCCGAGATCCCCGAGATCCCCGAGATAGATCCCCGAGATCCCCGAGATATCCCCGAGATCCCCGAGATCCCCGAGATCCCCGAGATCCCCGAGAGATCCCCGAGATCCCCGAGATCCCCGAGATAGATCCCCGAGATCCCCGAGATCCCCGAGATCCCCGAGATCCCCGAGATAGATCCCCGAGATCCCCGAGATTCCCGAGATCCCCGAGATCCCCGAGATAGATCCCCGAGATCCCCGAGATCCCCGAGATCCCCGAGATCCCCGAGATAGATCCCCGAGATCCCCGAGATCCCCGAGATCCCCGAGATCCCCGAGATAGATCCCCGAGATCCCCGAGATCCCCGAGATCCCCAATCCCCAATCCCCAATCCCCAATCCCCCAGCCCAGCCCAGCCCAGCCCAGCCCAGCCCAGCCCAGCCTAACCTTTTTTTTTTTTTTTTTTTTTTTTTTTTTGTTCAGCGGCGAAGGGGAAATCTTCAAAAGACATCCGGTTGTTCTTGGATGTCATCGGATAGTGCCGGATTTTTACCGGCTAAAACCCCTCCGCCGCTCATCACCCAGGACGAGGCGGAACCGCTTTCGCATTACTTCACCTCGTCCCTGTGGCCGGCCTGTTTTCCTGGCCTCTTATTCTCTCCGTGGCCAGCTCGCCAGCCGGCGCGGAGCATGCTCCTTGCCGGCCTGTCAAGGCTACGCCTCCCTTCCATTCCTCGTACCTACTCGCTATTTATAATTAATTACTACCCCTACTTTACGGTAATTACTTACTCACTACTTATGTAAGCAGTCACCCGCTTGCTACTCTTGCAGCGCGTGACCTACTGCCGGCGCGGAATTTGCTGACGCAAGAGTTCCGCGCCGGCTCGTGTACACCTGCACTGTATTTTATACACCTGTCGCATATAAGTCGACCGTGTTTTATACCCAGACCTACTAGTAGTGTTAGTTACTATTTACAATTTTACCATTTAGTGTTAGCATTATTTGCTAATTAAATGTAATTACTACATTGACCTTACTATCTACTCGCGCTAGCCTGCCGAGTCTTGCTGCTCACCGTAGTTTGCTGACTCAGCAAGGTCGTCAGCCCGCGCTTGATGTTTACACTAGCCTGTCGCTCGGCGCCAGTCAACGCCACTCAGGCCGTGACCCACTGCCGCCGGTATTTTGCTGGCGCAATAATTCCGGCGGCCTAGTCCCGCTTCACCACACCGTTAATTGTCCGGTGTCTGGTGACCACTTATCACTTAGGTTACTTTCTGCTTAGTCTGTAACCTTTTTCACTCAATCGCTTGAGTATTCCTATAATCTTAATCTACACAGTGTTAAGCTACGCTGATTGGCTTTGCAAAAATGTCCTGCCAAATCGCTTATTTGTCTGTATCACTTGTCCCACTACACGTCCTCCAGCGCACTTCCAATGTTTTCTGCAGAGCATGCTGCTGGCCGTGCTTACGTGGCCCCAGCCACGCTTCTGCACACTTACCTGCGACGTCCGCGTCCTTTCCAGTCGCCAGTCCGAGCAGGTGACTCCCTTATCCACTGTGGACCTATAGTGCGGGAACATCCTCTCATGTTCGGCCCAGCTGATGCATTGGCAGTCGGCGGTAAAGACCACGCCGTCGAGTACCACGATGTCTAGCCCCGGCGGTTGCATGTTCAACGGGCTGCACGAGTTCGTCAGCATTTGCTGGCCTCCAAACCTGCGTTTCAGGTACAAGATGGCCCGGTTGTTGCCTACGTAATTTACGGCCCCGTAGGTCATACGAACCCTTGCACCCTCACTGCCCGGCATTGTCGCACTGACCGCGGGCGGTCCTCTTCCGATCTCCTGTGCGGCGTGCTTTGCCGCCAGGCGCACGATCTTGTCCTGTAACACGCTGATGTTCGTTGCGTCACTGGTGGGTTCGGTCGCATCGTCCCTGAGGTAGCCCGCGCTCTTGAAGCATACGGCGTGCCTGTAAGCCAGGTCGCAGCCGCACGCCATAGCGGGCGCGGGCGTGCCAGGGTTGGGTCCCCTGCCTGGCTGTTCGCCCCTTCTGATCCTTTCAAGCTCCTCCTTGTCGCGGAGCACTCGTTTGATGTAAGCAGCCACCGCACTCCACTGTTCCGGCCCTTTCAACATGGCGTACACTACCTCCCGGATGTTCGCGATCGGTCCGGTCACGCTTCGCATTTCTTCCCTTGGTGCCTTCCATGCCGGGCATACGAACCACGTGTGGTTTGCGTCATCCGCAGCGGCTTCGCAGTGGTGGCACCGTGTCGTCGTCTCCTTGCCTATACGATGGAGGTATGTACCGAAACACCCGTGCCCCGTTAGGCCTTGGGTTAGGTAGAACTCCATCTGGCCGTGTCTCCGGTCAATCCAGGGTACCACCGAGGGTATCGCCTCCCTCGTCCATGCCCCCTTCTCCGCCTCTCCCCATTCCACGTCCCATGCCTCGGTCGTCTTCACCCGCTCTTCGCGTCTTAATCTGGCCCTGGCCGCCTTGCTGCGGGCCCCGCTTCTCGCTTCCGCCTCCGCGATTCTCTTCCGTTCGGCCGCCATCAAGTGCAGCGGGATCAGGCCCGCCAGCACCATAACGGCCGGCGTCGAGACAGTGCGATACGCCGACACTACACGCAATGCACTGGCCCTTCCCGCAGCCTCCAGTCTGCTCCTGTTCCTCGCCATTGATAGGGCGTCGGCCCATACTGGGGCTCCGTAGAGCGCAACGGAGTAGGTTACGCTCGCCAGGAGTTTCCTTTTCACGTGGGCCGGTCCCCCTATGTTAGGCATTAGCCTGCCAATCGCCGCAGCTACGCCCATGGCCTTGTTAGCGGCCTGCCGCACGTGCGCCGCGAAGTTCAACCTGGCGTCGATGGTCACTCCCAGGTACTTCACGCTGTCTGTAGGCTTCACCTCGTGTCCTTTGACTTTGATAGGGTTCACCTTCAGCGAGTGCCGCCTAGTTATTACCACTATCTCCGTCTTCCTTTTCGCCAAGTCCAACCCTACACCAGCCAGCCATGCCCAGGCACTGCTGATTGCTTCGTTGGCCTTGCACTCGAGCAGTTCCGCCGTCCTTGCCGTCACCACCAGAGCTACGTCGTCGGCAAAGCCGATCGTTGTCACCCCTTCTGGCATTTACTAATTATATTACGGTTGTGGTTTATCGCACGCAACTCTATAAAAATGCCTTAACGTTTGCAAGGAATGTTTTGTTCCCCATATTTTTGAATAAAGTTTTTACTCACCCAATTCGATATAATTTAATTCAAAACTTTTTTTACATGTTTTAAGCTCCACTTTGATGATCAATGGGTGGTAAATGGATTCCCTAACGATTGAATTAGTGTTATACAAATTTTTGATCAATCCGTATGGAATTCAGCCCACCATAGGATGAAGGATAATGGACGGAAACTTCTTAGAATTGAGGACTTCTTTTGAACATAAAGAAAAATCACGCTTAAGGTAGTACCGTGATAGCAGCAGTCCTCAACTTCCAGAGAAATATCCCTTGTATAAAACATTATAACTAAAGTAAAAAGTAGTTGAGATACAGTACACCTTTGGGCTTCCTGTCATATGCGCAGAAGTATAAAAATTTTCCCATTGCGTCTTTTGTCTGACTTGGCAACGTTGCATTCTAACTCAGTATCTCTTGCCCCTCAAGCATGTGTTGTAGAGAATTGTATTGTTATGAAATCAATTTGAGGTTAGTTATAATTGGAGACTGAACCGTACCGTAACCTATACCCGCAAAGTTCTGACATTTATTTCAATTCGTTGGGCCTTTATGGCATTTTAAACTTCTCGCGTAGGGCAACGTTGCCAAGTCACTATTTCTCACGGGTCAGGTTATGAGAGGAAGTTTGAAAATCATTAAAAGCAACAAACTTTAAGAATTATTTACAAGAAAATGAATACCGCTTGTTTATGTTTTTTTTGAAAAAAATTACTTGTTATATCCTCAATTAATAATTCTCAGTTTTTAAAAAAAATTCTAAGAAAAGTATGGCTGTTATTAAATAAAATGCTCACTCTAACTACGGTCGGGATAGGGAATACATGTAAATTGTACTACTTTTGATCGCTAATATTGCAAAATTTAGTACCGCAAGGACTATTAAAAAAAATTCCTACGTATAAAGGACACTTCAAATTATGTGTATTCAAAAATTGAAAGATATTGTAAGAAAAGTGATTTATCACGGTACTACCTTAAATACAAGTTTTTCGTCACATTATTTAATGATCTTTTACACCATATAATTGTAAATAATAATATACTTTTGAAAAAATGATTTGTTCTTCATTTAATGTCTCAAACATTATTTTACTCGTCAAAAAACTTTTTTGTGTGACGAATATATCGTTAGATCTAAATAGCATATATTACGCAGTTCACATCTAGCGCGCATTTTGTGACAACTTTCTGTACAAGATGGCGGAAATTCAATTTTTCAATTGGATGCACGAGCTTACACGTAGAGTATACGGTAATATCCAATCCAGTGTATATATATATCAGTGGTCCTAACGGACACTTCTGGAAGATTCGGCAGTTAGATTTTAGATTGTGTCGGAATACTGTACTGTACAGATGCATACGCATATGTACACTGTGCATGCTCAATCACTGTGTTTATCCACGTCGTCAATGAACTTTTTGGAAAGTGTTACGAGTGTATGGTCGCGTTGACGGTCAAAAATATACTGACCTCATTTTCAGGATTCCGATCGGTGTTACGTCCCAGCTGATAACTCCGGTGACACCCTCTCTCAGTTGATTTCAGCGATGAATCTGACTATGTGTGTATTGCGAAACATACTTCGAGTACTGCCGACCGTGTCGTCACGCAGTCTACTGCGAACTGCGTTCCGTTTTTACTCCGAGTTGACAGTCGCATTGGTGACCAAAACTACTGATGTGAGTCTAACTGTAGCTGTGTGAACGATTCCAGTGTCTATTATCTGGAAATTTTCACCAGGTACCGTACCGATGTTACAGTCGGACGCCTCGGCGGATGGCGTCCGTGGGTTATGTGAATACCCTGAACGTAACGCTGCAACACCGACGCCTGCACTTCTCAATCATGGGACCTCTTCAGAGCGTTACGTCCGTGATGTGACGTCATAACGGATGCTTCCGGAAGATTCGGGAATTAGATTTTAGATTATGTCGGAAAAGTGTACCGCACACACACATATACACACGCGTTCACTGTGCACACTGTATCACTGGATGTATCCTCGTCGCCAATTAACTGTCCGGAAAGCGTAACGAGTGTGTAATCGCGTTGACGGTCAAAAATATACTGACCTCATTCTCGAGATTCCGATCGGTGTTACGTCCCAGCTGATAACTACGGTGGCGCCCTCTCTTAGTTGATTTCAGCAATGAATCTGACTATGGGTGACGCAATAAAGAATTCAACGGAAAAGCAAATATCAAATGATACAGATATTGCGTGTTATTTATAGAAAGAAAGAATCCGAAATTCAATGTGAAATGTCATTAACAAGTGGGAGTCTGGAAAAACAGAAGTAGGTAAGTAAACAACGTTTATTGTGAACAAATTTTTTATTTACATATTATTAAAAATGCGTTTCATTCACGATTTGTTATGTGCATTTTATTTGAAAGTAGTTGTATCCGAAACTATCAGAAGCTCCTGTTTGATAATAATAGCTTCTAATATTTTCAGGTACGAAATAATTCATCGTCAAAGCGGGATTAAAGTTGTCAGACAGCGAAGCATGTAAGTAAATTTCTAATTCTGTGATCTTTGGCTATTAAAATATTTTAACATGGATTCAATGATAAAATTAGCTTGTTTTTTTTTCAGCAGGTTCGAAGTTTAAACTTTGATTAACACGAGGAAAATTATGCCTCACCTGATGGTCAAAACGTTTCTGTAGCAAGGATCCTGGTTTCTCCAGCGATGCAATCATTAAAACCATCAAACCTGGTTGTTCCGTCAGACATCGGGTGCCAGAGTGAATTTCATCAGGCCATCGCCACCTTCTTAACATCAGTTGAAGCAAAATTGAAGAGCGGGATATACTACAGATAATTGTGACTGAATATCCCATCATTTTGCTTTGATCGAGCCGATAGCGATAAGTTTGTTACTTAACCGTTGCTGCCAATTCATTTTACCGAGGAATCACTCTGTGCACCATTGTAATTCAAGCAATATCATTGACCAGCATTATTGTTTAAATTTTATGCCATTTAATTAGGTACCTTATTCTGAAGCTTACTTTTACTCTCTTTGGCATTAAATTCAGATAAATAGTCTTTCACGTCGTCAATTAGATTGTAGGGTTGAATTTTGCTAGGCAAACTGAGCCAATCCAAATCTAGAAATGTTAAATAACTTTAGTTAAAAATGTATTTAAAGTTAATCTTAGTTGACGGTGTCATCTGGCTAGCTAGTTGCAGTTATCACCCGTGCTTCGGTCTCGCGGAACCCAGTAAAGTGTAAAGAATGCTTTCACTTACTAGCACACGTTGCTTTGCAATTAATCACTTGGTCTGCTATAGGATTTACTCGCTCGCTAACTTTTTTATTACAATGCAATTTATCGACAGCTTAAAACCAAATTCAATTTTACACTCTTTACGGGGTCTTACGCTAAGACTGAAAGCTTGTGAATCTCCATTTACCGCAATTATTTCTCCATTTCATGTTAGCGTTGTCTGGAACAAGAAAATTCTCATCCTGAGATTGGATATGGAAACTGAAACGTAGAAGTTAGTCATTGGCACGAATTGAAAACCAAGAATTTTATAAAGGCTTCTGCAACACAGCGACTTTTTCCAAATATCCTTGTTACAAGGTGACGTTCGCAGGACTATGAACAAGATATTGTATCGGATTACATTATTTGGAAAAAAATCTTCACCAACTTGGTTGAAAATCAGATATTCATTTGTTTTGATGGAACAAGGGACACAATCTTGAATCCGATAAGTCAATATCCTCGTAATACTGTTGTGACATTACTTTAAAACATTATTGTCCTTGAAACTAATTGTGACGTTAAGACGCATTTTGAGAAAGTTAATTTTCAACTTGTGTCACAGGATATGATCTACGTTCCTGAGTTCGACGCTTCGAATTAGATTTTCTTTGTTTCGAACCGCACTAACATGAAATACAGAAATCATTTTAATAAATCTAATATTACTTGAATTTTCGATTTGAGTATTAGGATCCCTTCATTTATTCAATCGAACATCATTGAAAATTTTCGAAATGAACTCTGATAGACATTGGAAAATTTTCAATGATAGTAGCAATAATTTATTGTTCAGAAAAAACGCGTTGACTATCGACTATCGACTATTTGTAAATTTTGTTGAACTATTGTTGAGAAAAAATAGATTCACAGTTCTATTACGGATAGTGAGATATTTAAATTTTTTGAAAGCTCGATTTAATGTCTCATTTTCAAAAGTGATAAAATTCAATATTACCGCCTGAAATCACAAGAGAGTGAGAAAGTTGCTTAGTTGCTTGAATGTGGCGATGATCTTTGTACGTGCGATAAATTGAATAGGCAGATAACAGTGAATATTAGAGATGTAATTATTTTGGCCGTATCACCTGTTGATAGAAATAAATTTCATTGTTATTTCTAATGTACGAAATAGTAAAAGTGATCAAATAAAGTGTTCCCACCTACCTGCTGCGTTTCTTCCAAGCACCCAACATTTAAACAGATTTCTCATTTCGGTCGAATAAAGCCAATTTTCAGAGAGCATTAGCATCAAGTTTCGACCGTTCGTGGTAGAATCAACTTTCCGAGTCACTAACTCGACTGTTTGAGATTCTAACCTCAAAAATTCGTATGAATCACATCGCCACCAGACACGGGTTTTGACAGCTGAGAGTCGGAGTGGCCAACCTGCCCGAACAGCCGATAAAACTCGCGCATGCGCATTGACTGTATAGTTTCTAGGGATTGTCCCGGTAGGCTAATAAAAGAAAAAAACCCTAGAGGAGATTTTCTGAGTGAGCATAGGCTATGCCGCATAATAGGCAACCCCACTCACACACAGTGTTGATTGCAACGAACAATTACGTTCAACTTTCGGACTTGCACTGTGATTTTGAGATCAAGCTTCATATACTTGAGGCTTTGATCGATCAAGCGTATTTGCAGAGTTTCAAGCCACCTGAGTTTCCCTGATTATTCAAATACTTATCATGGAATCTGCGGATATCAACACCGAGTTGAATTTTTGATTGAAACTGATCGTTCGATGCTCCAGGTAAAGCTCGTTTTTGAATCACGTACTATGAAATGAACAATGTGTTTAGCAAACGTTGCATAGCGCAGGACTTGATCGTTGAAAGTTACACAGCATCAAGATTAAACATGTACGTATTACCTTCAATTTTGCGAACTTTTACTTCGAAGTAACTAACACCTCATTACATGGGAATCAGTACGCACAAAACTTTGCTGTTGAATTTGTATCATTATAAATTTACTGAAATACTCGAATTCGAATTCTGGACGTGTGAAAGTTTCAAATATTCCTGATGCGATGTTATAAAACTACGGTGATGGTCAGAGGGGCCACTCGCTTTGAATTCTTCAACAATTCACGAGTGAATAATAACAATTAGAGAACAATTAAGAGCAATTTGGGAGCAATTATTTTGCGTAAAGATTTTCATGGAATTCGAAGATCGCAAGCCAACTTCACATAGGTGGAATTGCAACGTGGAAACGTCATAGAAGGCGTTTCAGCCGTAGCCTTTTTCAGTAAAATACTGTACTGCTTTGTTCTGATTTGTAGTGGGGTTACGGGTTTGGTTATGGGTTTGTTGTCACTCGCGAGTTTTACGGTATATATCGCATCACAGTTCACTAACGTGGTGGAAAAACCTGTAGCATTCATGCAAATTGAACCATTTACACCTTTTACACTTTTTACACTTTTTACATTCGGTCTAGGCCAAGTACACAAAAGCGTAACAAAAGTCTAGTGACATTTGTAAAACGAACATGGCCATCGGACGTCGCGTCCGTTAAAACGAACGCGCAAGTCTACACTCCCCACGAAAGTGTAGCTAGCACGAACAAATCTAGTATTTGAGAGACGGCCGCGTCCTCGGTGTAGCGTTCCGATTTTACTGCAACTGGCAACTCGAAGTAAATACGGTGTGGCGACCTCTCGACAACGACCGGGTTCGCCCGCCGTCAGAGCTGAGAGCAGCGCCCCAGATCGTAAGCGGCAGCGTAAGCAGACGCTGACGTTCCGTCTCTGCGACGAATGATCGTGCGAGAACTCTCTCCCGAGCGGGAGCCACAAGTGCCGGTTACACTCGGCCAGAGCTGTGGCGAAAGAACCGCGTGATATTTTCATCAGAATTCTTCAATAAACGATAATTCATTATCTGTGATACTTATCCAGGCGTACCAAACATTTAGTTACCTATTCTCCCTTCAATAAAGCTAATAGCCCATGAAAGCCAAAACGGAACGCGGTTCGCAGTTGACTGCGTGACGTCACGGCAGTACTGGAAGTATATTTCGGAATACGCTCTCAGTAGCCATCCTGGGCGGTGGGGTCATTAAGAGTCTGCTGTTACCTCCATTTACTGTTAATTACCAAATTGCTATTCATACTTCATGTGTACCTGACAAGTAAGACTTCAACTCGGAAAATAAATTTTTCGCGAGCTGTTCAAAAAGTCAGAATGCTCATCGTGAAAACCCTTTGGAGTGTTTGGAGTAGAACCTGCCCGGCGAGGTATCGTTTGCTGGCATCGACGATAGAAAAGAAACCCACGCATTTTCGTGGTTTTTTTCACTTATTAGGTAAAGATGCAAGTGATAAAATGGAATGGAATCCTTTTGTCATGCAGCTTGGTTACAATTCCTTGAAGTGCATGCGTAAGCGATGCTTTATCGTGTCATCTCTCAATTTGGCCAAGACGAAGGACCGAGGAAAGGATAAGAAGAAACAGACTAAGGTAGAAGTAAACCTGAACGAACTGTCAGAAGTGATCAATACAGAGAAACTGCTTACGCAATTCGAACATACCGTTAATAATTTAAAGGATAATTACTCCAAGAACTTGACACTGCGCTCTTCCGTTGGCTCGATTGAACAAATACCAATTCCGTGGGAGAGTAAGGAATACGAACTACAAGAATTATCACAAGTCGTGAGAAAACCCAAGACGTTGATAATTGATGTGTCTGCGTTCCCCCAAGTCATTCCCAATATCATACAAGCTTTAGCTAAAAGTGGAATGAATCTTAACCCCCAACAGGACGGAACCACGCTCTTTGTACCAATTCCAAAGTAAGTTTCATTGTTCAGCTCATGAGTTTGTTGTAGTTACTTACATAATCATTAGATCAAAAATGTGCGCAGACAGAAGTTATTTGATATATGCCAACCAGTATGTTTTGTTTCATCTGCATTGGCCATTCGTATTGAATATTTCATCATATTCCCATTCTCGTTCAGAATCACCAAGGAGCACAGAGAAAATTTGGCTAAAAATGCTAAGGCGATGTTCATTGGTTGTCGTAAAAATATCAGGGATATCCAACTGGATTGCATCAAGTCAGTGAAAAACAAGAAACATATCTCTGAGGATCTTCAACGTAGTATACAGAATCAAGTTCAAGCTCTAGCGGATAAGTTTATCAATGAAGCGGAGGCGATACTTAAAATGAAACAAAAGGAATTGTCAGGAGATTTGGACTAGGAGTATACAATCTGTATATTGTCTAATGATTTCCTTACATTAGCCATTATTTATAATAATCCATCAAGACAAACAAATCGTACAATCTGATAGATTTGTTATTTTTGCTATGAATACTCTGTGAGTAAAAAATAATCGTTGCGTGTAACCTCTATGACCGGTTGGATTAAAACTACTTTACTGACAATTTCAGATTATCTTAAGACCGAAAAAGAATAAATGGGTATTGAATTAGGCTAAAGTTAGTAACGTTAGCGTAACTAAACATTGCGGAGGCTATTTTGTAATATTATCGTGACTTTGAAGTAGCTAAGTTTTCAAATTGTGAATTTATTTTGCCTTATACTATAATTTACTGAATTTCAGATATTCGAACCTTAATTTCGTGTTCCTCAATTTGTATAATAAAACGATGAATGTGCACTTGGCAGTGCAGACAATAAGCAGTGGAGTAGCAGATACGATAAACTTTTTTAAGAGTTAGCAGCAGTGTGAAATTTACAGGAAGTGAAGTTTAACTCTGTACATTAGAATATTTGACAAACATTTTGATGTGACAAATGCAAAAAAATTGCATGGCGAGGGGTTCAGGATGCCCGCATGGTTGTGTACGTAATAAACATGGTGTTAAAAATTTCGTAGTTAGTTAGGAAGGACAGTGCGTTGGGTCTTCTTCCCAGTTGGAGCAACTGCCTATGTACCCTACAAGATTTAATTATTGAAATATCATATTTTAATACGTGTGTTCTGATTTTCTCATCCTATAACGATCTATTTACTATCTATATCAACTTGTGTCAGACAGATATTTCCAATATTATCATGGACATTACTATTAAATATTGATTGATATTTATATTTGTTTATTCATATTGTTAACCTCATAGTATGGATCTTTGAAGGAGCCTAGTGATCAGAATCCAAACTTGGAAATTCAAACCACCATTCGACACATCAGCATTTGTTTTAAAATTCTAGAAATTTAAGTTGATATTCTTATTTCTTGTAAGGATCAACTGATTGAGAACTTGGATAGTGAATAATCTTAAGATAAGTTTGCATGTATGTTCTATATAATTTTGTTTCGCAGGTAATATTTCATAGTCGAGATAGATCAGCTTCTCCCTTTCATGCATACAGTTTTCCTTTTATGCGATTCACTTGATACTTTTGTATTTAAGGGGTTTTGGGGTCGCTAATTACGAATCCGAAATCGAAATTTGAAGATTGAAAATGGCGGCTACAATATGGCGGACAAATAAATACACATTTTTTTTTAAACTCCACAATTTATTGACGTGTTGTGTAAACATTGGCATTCGGATTTTCGTAGTGGATTAGCAAAAATGCTTATTTTTGGGAAAAAGATGAATTTGATATCTTAATTTGGCGTTGGGTTTGGAATCTATTGCAAGTGTTTATTACTTTGAGTCATTGTAGCTGAGATAATAAATTATGGGTTTTATGTGAAAGCCAGTGTTGAAAGGTTATACCAAATGACAAATGTGAAAATTATATACGCTGCTTAATGCTTCATAGGTACGAGCATGGAGACTAGAGTACAGGAGTCCGATCTCTATTTCGGAGCATACGAAAAAATCGTCCTCGATGATTTGCCGTTTAGTAGTTTTAGATTTCATCAACAGCAGCGCATCCTTTCCACGATTGTTTCAGTGTGATTACCGTTTTCTTTTTATCGAGAAAGCGTACCAATGGAATTTTATTTAATCTTTGGTCTTTCGATTCATCATGCATTTCATTTTCACTAATATACTGTCACTATAGTCACATACATTCATCATACAATTATTTTCTTTTGTTAAATATTAATGTACCCATGTAATCTTCAGCAGCAGAATTCATTTTCCACACGCAAACGTCAAACTTTCGTGAATACTGTCTGCTAGATCGCTGCCATTATTGTCTACCTCATCCTCACCGACGCATGAGGCCCTCGGCGGATTTCCGTCGTACTAAGACCAAATAATCACAGTGACCGTAGGCCAGTCGGACCACGTCTAATTCTTAGACCGTGGTCTCTGGGGCTTTGATTCTTGAAACTAGGATCCTAGATATCGTGCGTGATATCGTCTGCAAAAGCATAGGGTATGGCATGAGTTATTTGGGATCCTTGTTTCAAGAATCGAGGCTTTAGTTTTCTTCGATAAAACATATGGCCGTTCCGGTCGAATGTTACAGTGGGATCAGCTGTTCTGTTTTTTGTTACAACGGTCAAAGGGGGGGGGGATCCTTATAGCTTTCTAACCTATATCCTTGGCTAATCGATATCGCGTGATTACCTCACGGGCATCGACACGCACCGACCGTGATAATATTGTTTACTGTTGGGAACCTGAGCTTGCATTGTGTTATTTGGCGTTTGATTAGGAGCGGAAGACGATGCCGCAGGGCAGGAGAAAAGTGCCATTTAGTGGAAAGGCCAAGAAACTCCAGATGAAGGCGAAAAAACACCGGCAAACGCGAGTTCTGCTCGGTAAAAAGTGTAACCGTAATATCATAGTATACAGGCCGGATTACAATTTTTGACAGGCTATGGTTTTCAATATTACGCGTGATTGCGATACATTCAATATTCCTTTAGTTGTCAAGGGATTGCCTTAGTAGATTTCGACATCGTTGTATATGTCTCGAATTATTCAAGTCCACACATCTCTAACGCAGAAAAGGGTATAATAACTCCATTCTACAAGCAATTCTGCACAAAACCAATCTAACACATTTTTATTTAACATAATAACAAAGAAATGGCATGATTTCTCCGAAATCACGGTAGTGAATCACATCAATGTCCAAATCGACTAGGACACGGATTCGACGAAAACGTAATTGGTAAATTCGTAGAATTCATGCCAATTCTTTATTTCTGCGTCAAATGAAAATGGATTGGAGTGTTTTTGTGCGGGATTCTGTATGGAATAGAGCTGTTAGGCCTTTTTTCGCGTTTGAGGTACGTGGACTTCGATATTTGAATATATATACTACAACATTGGGATCGCCCAGGGCATTCCCTTAATGGTAGAACAAGAGTTAGTTTTGCAATGGCTAAGTGTCATTCCGAAACTTACAATATATGCAGTTCTCTTGCTTTTAGACGATTTTTGGTAACTCTCCTCGTAAAAATGTACGTTCTTGCGCTCCACTTGCTCTTGTACTCGTCGTGTTGGTAGCATTTTCATTGTAGAGACGAGCTTATTGTAATATAAAAGCACACAATTTTGTTGAATTCAGACATATAGACAGTCATAGGCGGGGCTGGAGGCAGGGCGCGAATTTTTGAAATGTGTAAGGCAGAGAATATGGCCAATAATAGAAGGTGATAAAATTTACCACAGGTTTCAATAATTATGAACTCATTCATCATTAAAGATAGAATTCTTACCATTAGTATGTAACTGGATGTATTTTCTATTTTAGTACCAATTCTGCCCCATCTCCTGTTATAACCTGGTATTTGATGTCAGAGCAAAAAATAGGCTTAATACACATAACACGTCAAAGTTTGATCCATTCATGTAGCCTCATCGCAGAGTAGAATCGAGTTTGTAAGATAATGGAATATTATGTGTTCGTCACACTTACTGATAGTTTAATCTTTTATGCACAGATGTCGATGTCGAACAGGAGCAGCAGCAAGATGTGAAAGATTCTCAAAGTACGTTTGCAAAAGTTCAAAAACTAAATCAACAGCCGCGTGCTGGAAATTCCACTGGGAACAAGTATACTTTGCAATTTCTGCAAGAATCTAAGGAAGAGCTAATGAAAAGAAAAGAAGAGGCCAGACGCACGATTAATCCCATCCCTTTGTTGGCACAGGAAATCTCTGACAACTTTTTCCCACCTGAGATTGACATGCCAAAGAGACCGGAATGGGATTTCAATACCACTAAGGAAATACTCGAGGCTAGGGAACGTAAATACTTTGCCGTAAGATTTGATTATTGTTGCTGCAATCATATGGGTTAATTCTGATATTCATACAAGCAAAGTTTTTAAAGCATTTTTATTTGGCACAATTATCGATGCATGTATCAAGGGCCAGTTATGTCGAATCAACCGGCCACTGAATCTTACAGTTCAGAATATCATTGTCCGATCCATATGTTGTGGCATGTTTGAAGAAACGAACCAATGTTAATATTTTCAGTTTCTCCGACATCAGACTTTATGGTAATGACATTCATGACAAAAGTATCAGCCTAAATACCGAATGAATTTGAAGCATTGGACTATCCAGTCTTAAGGCAACATTATGTTGTTTCCAACTATGATATCCGTGACCCTCCCATTATTGTCCTTAGTATCTATAAAAAAAATATTTTGGTTGAAGATATTTGAATGTGATTAAATATTTCAAATGCAGAAATGTTATTGGACTTTCGATTAAAATGTAAATGTCACTATTTAGGTATGTACATCGTCGATACTCATTTCAATTAATTCGACAATCAGTAGCATTCCTATGGGAATTGCTGACTAACACTGTAGATGAACAATTTTTTCCTATGGCTGATAGGTGTTTTCTTGCACGAATATGGACAGAAGGCTTTGCGTTTACACAGCACTACCTATTGAACCGAGTTTCGGGATATTCAGGCTCTTGTACACATTGCTGTTTTGAAAGTCTCTACGATTCAAGAATCTAGTAAAGAAGATACAGATTGAAATTACAAGGGTCAGTGACCGGTCGAGTTCGAATCAAATGGCTCTTTGTTGCAGCATTTTATTTTTTCATTTTTTTTTTTTTTTTTGCCAAGGAAAACTCAGGCTATTAGTCTAGACAGATATTCACAACTCATACTTACTTTGACATCCTCGCCAGAAGATTTATAGTCTGTCTGTGCGCCCATGTAATATGCTCTATACTTACTGCAGGAATATCTGAAGAACATCGAGAAAGTAAATGGCCTGAGCTACTTTGAGTTGAATCTTGAGACATGGCGCCAGTTGTGGAGGGTGCTTGAGATGTCGGACATACTCCTTATCATAGTGGACATTCGATACCCCGTGCTAACGTTTCCACCGTATCTATACACTTATGTGACCAAGGATCTGGGAAAAAATATGATACTGGTGTTAAATAAAATAGATCTGGCACCTGCTGCATTAGTTGTGGCATGGCGGGAATATTTTAAGATACGCTACCCAAAGTTGCATGTGCTAATGTTCACATCATTCCCCACCTATAATTTGCGCGATCCAAACAGGGATGAAAAGGGTCTCAAGTCCCGTCGACTGAAAGGCAAATTAAAGATGGCTGCTGAAAGTGCTCAGAAGTTACTGGATACCTGTGAACAGATTGTTGGGGATGAGGTGGACTTGAGTTCTTGGCGTGACAAAATACGCGAGGAGATGGAGTCCGAACAAAGCCTTGATGAACTGAACCGGAATGAAAGCATTGTCAGACTTGATAAGCATGACACTGACTTCCACTGTCATGAGCGATATAAAAATGGCATACTGACAATAGGATGTATTGGCACACCAAATGTGGGGAAATCTTCTCTCATGAATGCTCTAATGGGTAATTTATTTCTTTGCTTTAGCAAAAACTTTGATGTCGATGAGATACGCCGACATGATTGTGTCCTAACATAAATATCATACGCATGTACGCTGTATCAATCTTTTTGCAATAATGACAGGTAGAAAGGTGGTCAGTGTGTCACGGACACCAGGACACACGAAACACTTCCAGACGATTTTCTTAACGACAACTGTTCGTCTGTGCGACTGTCCAGGATTGGTGTTTCCTTCTACAGTACCTAAACAATTACAAATCCTTATGGGATCATTTCCTATTGCGCAAGTAAAAGAACCCTATACGACAGTAAAATTTCTGGCCGAAAGGTTGGACCTTCCACGTGTTCTCAATATTCATCACCAAGAAGGCAACAGCACTTGGTCAGCGATGGATATCTGTGATGGCTGGGCTGCCAAACGAAGTTACTTGACCGCTAGAACTGCGCGATTCGATTGTTATCGGTCTGCCAATTCTATATTACGAATGGCACTCGATGGAAAGATTTGCATCTACGCTTACCCAATAGGATGGTCAGTCGATAAAGGTATCTAAATATGTACCTTTGAATATTAAATCATTACGTTTTTGCTTCTCCGCAACAAAGCCTGTCTCTGTCGAAGATGGCATGGTCTTTGAAACGGAGCATTTATTAGATCTGGCATTGCACTATTTTCCCAATTTTGGCAAATTTCAGATAAATGGGAGAAACATCCTGACATTCAAATGGTCCAGTGGATTCAGGCGAGAGGGCAAGTAAATGATCGTACATCTAACACGACCATGGTATCTACGTCAGACGAAGAGGAAAGTTCTGAACAAGTTTCCAGTGCAGAAGAAGGTTCCTCAGTGTCACTAGATGAGGAACAGAAGCCAGGCCAGATGTGCAACAGCCCAATTTCGCATACATCTTCTGAAGACGAATCCGATTTACCAACGGTGGCTAATAGGTTCACAGCATTAACGACAGCCAAGTAACGATGTCTTTTCTGACACCTTCCAAAATTTCTTATGTAATATTGTTTCGGGTGAAGTTTTACATTTACGATCTCCAATAACATTATATATACCAACACGTATAATAGAAACTATCATCTCGTAGACTATGCTTGGCAAGCGGAGTTTATAAAGTATTAAAACTATGTTATTCATCGATGGTCACCGGGCTGATATTGACAGGCAATGCAATGCTGGAATTAGGTTATTCGGTTATTGAATTATCATTTAAAAAATACCAAATACAATGTCAGATTTCTTGTTACTGTACCTATGTAGAACAATACCATTTAATTTTGTTACGTCATTGCGAGTTTCGTTCCGAGCCAACTCTGCAACATTTACGCCGCCAAAGCAGGGCCTCTTGTTGATTATACACAGTAAGTTGATATTCCCGAGGTAAGTACCGAAAATTCTATACTGACCGTTCTGACGCTGATACTCAAGATTGTAGTCAAATTTGTAATAATGATTGATTTTAATTCAATTCAAACCAGTGTATGCGGATTAAACTCTTGTCCATTAGCGTGGTAAATATACGGTAATCCGCGGTTGCGGGCGAAATAACTCATTTGTCCGGCCCCTTTGAAAATTTGTCATTTCGTGCATGTAAAGCAGACAAAAAACAGTAGCGCGTTCAGGCTGATTCAGGAGCATTCGGAAGCGGGCGAACAGGGACTCTCCGCCCGGCTCTAGCGGACGTAATAGAATCAGATCGAAGCGAATACGGCCCTTCTTCGCATTACAAATACGTACTACCAGTTGGTGTCATGTCAATAATTATACTAAGAAATATATTACATAAAACGTTAAACCATACATTTACTGCTTCGTTTTTTCTAGTGTATAGTTTAATAACTCAATGGTACTGACGTTTTTTTATTCTTTTTTGTTTTTTTCTCATCCTTTCGATATTTCGCATTTTCAAAAGCGTCTGTTAAAAAGTATCGTGTGCACCACGGGCGGAACGCGATTTTATTCGTGTGTACGCCGCCCTCGCTTCGCTCGTGCGGCTAACTTCGCACTCCGTAAAATCGCCTCCTTTCCGCCCTTGATACTTGATGTACTATATTAAACACGTATTCCGATGAAATTACGTTTTTTGAGTAGGGCAAGTTGGGTTACATAACCTATTGTAAACATCTGGAGTGATATATAGTTACTCTCTAATGATATATTTTTCGACTTTACATAAGCTAACAGAAAGTTTTGTCTACCCGTATTACTCGTTGGTAAAAATGTGTTATCTGATCATCAGACATAGGTACCCTTGATTTGATTGGATCAAGTTGTTGACTGAAGTTGTCATCAGAATTGCATAATTCTAACAATTGGTCCATTGTATGTAAGATATTTGTTATCTGTTCGAGTATTTTTTTGTGTTACCGATAGTACAAGCAGGAAGAAGGATTATAAATTATGCACGCTAGTGAGTTGAGCTTGACTGGCGAGCGCATTATGATCCCATGAATTATTATGCAACGCAAATTTGGGGCATACTCGAACGCTCATTATCAGTTACAGCAAGTATTATGATCAGCCGGATTCATTTTTTCAGGCTCAGCCTGTAAATTTTCCGCTGTATTCTCATGCTTGCGTTATCAGGAGTATAATCGTGGAATAAGAAATACATAAAAATTTTATGCGAAAATTACACTTCATTGACATATATAGCCTGTGATGGAACGTTATACTTTTGTCATTCGTGATGTACTTTATAATTCCTATTCTCTTGCGGCAGTTTGTTTATAATATTTTTAAATGAAACTGCAAGCAAGTCGCGGTGCTCACGAATGTCTTGAAATGGGCACGAGTGCGATACGAATTAATTAAGCGCCTAAAATTTTTTTCACCGAATATCCAGGGATAGCGTAGAAAAAAAGGAGAACCAACAAAGCTACGGCAATGAGTACGAAAATTCGGAGTATTGCCCACTTGTAGTTGTGCCATACGATATACTTGATAGACTTAAGAGGATTCAGAAACCACATAAATGAAGCGTCCGGCCGACTGTAAATAACAATTTCTATATTAGCTAATCGTTGAAAAGAAGAATTGAGGTACGTTCGTTAAGATAGCACAACCACCTAAAAATATCGAAATGGCAACCATTACACGGGGATGTAATAAAGCTGAAGCTGACGTCCTTGTGATGTAACCACTATGGCAAATTCTTTTTAATAATTAAATATTTCGATGTTGAAAAAAAAGTTTGTATTGTCTTTCTTTAGATTTAATAAAATCGCTAAATATATATTTATAAACAACTTAATGCCTACATCCCTTATCTCAAATGATTAAACATTATTCGATTTGCGATATCAAAACTCTTATTCAACGCTGGAATTTCAATATTGTGACGGATTGTTTTGTTTATAATCTATATGGTATATGCATTGAATGAATTATCGACTGTTATAATTTAAAGAGTAAATCGTCAATTTCAATACATAGCATGTGCACGTTCAACTAAAAGACATATTCGTTCTCGGGATTGAATAAATAAATAAATTAGGGATGTATAAATAAAATTGTGAAGAGAAATCATAAAAAAAAAAATCATTCATTCACACATCCATTCATTCTCGGGATTTAAAAATAACAAATAAATAAATCAGAGGTGTATAAATAAAATTGTAAAGATAAATCATAAAAAAAATCATTCATTCATCCATCCACTCGTTCGCAGTATTTTAAAACACACACCCGACACAAAATATATTCACGATAACATGTCTTGGTTTTCTTCCCATTCCAACGCGTGCAATTGCAAGACCATTCCGGTTGCTCAAGCCTCCGGCCCGGCCACCTGTGGTTCCTTAGGTTCGTCAAACTTTTGCTTTGTCGGTCTTTGTCGAAGTCAGTTTTGTAATGTTAAACACTTTTTTCACTTGACATTATTTGAATGGGAAAAAGGAAAAAGGAACCAAGACTACGAGACAATCTGCTCGTCGTTCGACGTCTTCTCGTTGAATCCTTCCCGCGATACCGCGAATCCCGTCCCCCACATCATCGTCGCCCCAAACGCCGCGTCTGGCTCATCACCGTACTACCTTGACTCTCACAATAGTTTTCGAAAAAAATTAAGAACTTTTTTCTATGTTATTCGAGAGACAATACGAAAGAAAATATTACCTATCATGTAATTTGATTTCATTGTTATGTCAAATGTACATAGACAAATGACTTCAGTATTATATTATGGCGTTATGTAAATATTATATAGCATTCGAATCATTTCGTGACATGAAATTAATGTCACTCAGTATGATGTCAGAAAGATGTATAATTTCGCATCGCACCTTAGTCACAAAGGATGTCTCTATTATTTCAAATTTGCGTAAAATTTCCCTACCTATCTATGACCTATTAATGATGTAATATTAAGGTCACGTGTTCACTGGGACATGATCAGTAGCCGCTAATTAGCGGCGAATTACAGTCTCATTTAAAATTTCTGACCATCAATCCTTCGCAGTTATTTCACGAGTGATTGTGCTCTTATTGTGAAGTTTACCAAATCATCGACGCTTGCGAAAATTCAACACGCGGCAAAATAAATTTTTCAACAGCTAATTAGCGGCTTATTAACGGCTAATTTTAAAAACGGTACCATTTCGATGCTTATAAGTGGTTGTGCTAACTTAACGAACGTACTTAATTAACAATAAGATGAGAATTTTGAGAATGAAATCGCAATGGAAGGTCACTAGGTAACTCACTTTGGCTTGTCGAGAGGGTCCGGTTCGTTTCTTCCGTAACCGGTAGGATTTTTCTCAGCCTCTTCTTTTGTTAGTAAATGTATTTCAGCTTCAACTTTTCCCTGGAAAGAAAGACATAAAATGAATACAATCAAATTCTCGTTTACTTGCAAATTTTATCATTACCACGTTGTTTTGCACTTTGTATGCGTAGGCGGGCGCGCGCGCGCGCGCGTGTGTGTGTGTGTGTGTGTGTGTGTGCGTGTGATTGCTGCCTTACTTACCGTTAATTCCATGTCCTCGCATTCCTTCTTCACGTAAAAAGGCCACCATCCTTTGATACGCTTCTGCTTGAATATATTGACCATCGGCACAGATCCATCCGCTTTCAACATTTCCAAGGTGCACAGCTTACTGTTCTTCGCGCCTCGTGGAAATCGATTCAAGTCCAACGTGATTGCTCCAAGAAAATCATCAGCCGAGAAATGATCCGCATCCCACACCTGCCAAGTATCGATGAGGGTAAGAAAATGGAATTGAATGCACGATACGGCATAATCGATAGAATATACTACAATGATCTATCATTCAACCGGATCATTCCATAATGCCTATCAATTTGTCAGCACTTTTGCATCGACATACGACATTTAGCCAAATATAGCAATCTGTTTCTGGTTTGTGGCTACTTTGTTGTTCAAACTTAGATATTGTTGTCGAAGCTCTTGAGTGAAAAACGAGGGTCGTTGTACGTTTAACGGGGTGTCCTGTTCGATTTCGACGCTAACGTATACATCTCCAAATATCGAAGTCCACATATATCTCAAACGCGAGAAATGACTCAACAGTCCCATCCTGTATGCAATTTCGAACAAAAACACTTCAACACGTTTTCATTTGAGGCAGAAATAAAGGAATGGTAGGGATTCTACGAATTTACTATCGCGATTACGCAACGGATAAAATCTTGAGTTCTATTCAATCGATTAACTTCAAATTTAGCATGGACCTTCGGTATACATATATCTCTTTATAGCTCCTAATTAGAGCATTGCAAAATTATTATTACTAAAACGATTAAAAAAAAATTAAACACATTGAAAAAAACGGGGTGAATAATTAACTTTTCCTTCAGGCGGACGCTATTTTTTTGAACTTTTCTTTTCTTTCTTAGGTACCGGCTATAATGACATTCTTACTGATCAAGAAAATTGGTTTCATTTCTGTTTCAGACTAATGGGAGCACCGGAATCATGTCGACTGCAGGGCTTCCAGTGTGCAGCTAATTACACTATTTTCCCACTATTTTTCACACCTTGTACTATTTGCCTCTATTTTTAACCAATTGCCTCTAATTGCCTCTATTTACATGTCTCTGATAAAAAGAAAATAAAAATTTCGCTCCTCGCATCAACGTGTCCCCCAAAATGCCAGGTTGCCTCTGTAAGTGACTGGTTCCATTTCAAGTAGCCCAGTATAGTCGAGATGAAAAATGGAAAGGACTTTTAAAAAATATACACGATTCTTTGGCAAATTTGAGGAGACCCATATTCTGACATTCGGCTCCGAAAAAATTCGTGAGGGTAAGATAGAAGAATAGAGAAACATTGAAACAATGAAAGGATTACAAAAGAATCACGTCTAGAAAAAGGAAATTGAAACTAACCGCATTTTCACTGCAAGAGCCAGTCAGCATCAGTGGGTTGAAGGAGCAACGATTTGAACGAATTGTCGATGTGTGGGATGATTGAAACAGATGTCTGACCTCTTGAATAATTGTATATAAGATATTGATATTCTGAGGATTATATAGTCTTATTTTCCAATGGATTTTTCATACTTTCCACATTCACTTATTTGCTCGTGTACCTACATGTATTACAAAGAAAGAAACAACGTAGCGACATAATGAAAATAATTTACATATAGTAGAAAATATAAGCCACCTGAATACATAAAAACTTCGTGATATAAAAAAATTCACAACTCCTTTCAAAGAACTTACCCGCTAACGAAATAAAAACCGGCAAGAGAAAAGAAAATAATTCCTGAAAACCGTGGTTAAATTTTCTCCCATTATTCTACATTACATTGAATAGCTCCGGAAATTTTCGGTCGATCTTCGTTAATTTCACATTTTCTGAATAACGATAGAAATACTCACACTTTGAAAAGAAAAAAAAAAATCACTCGAAGAAGAAAATGAACTTTTGGCGAAAAATGGTAATAGCCATGCAGAGAGATGAGAGTCTTTTTTAGAATATAATGACAATACGGGTTTCTTCTAATTTGCCACAGTGTCATAAATTTTTTACAAGTTGTTTGAATTTTTCGTCCTTATCCTTGCTGGGCGATATCAGATGGAACCGCGGCCTATACTGCATTTCTGTCACCCCAATATATGCGAATCATTAAAAAACGGAGTCATGTTTGGTTCCAAATTCCATTGTTTTAGTAACTATTTTTTATGGCTGATGCCACTAATACAACTATATTTGGGCACTTTAGTCGCTGGAAGCCCTGAAACCGCTTCAACCCGTATTTTTCACGTCTGTGTATAATGTAGAGACATGACTTTTTTAATTTTAATTTTTTTTTAATCAACAATATTTCTGTAAGTGCTTGGAACATCGATAAAGAGACGAAATTAATGGATGGTTAAAAAAACATTTTTTTGTTTTTTTTATCTTCCATCAAGCTCAAAAAAACACTGGAAATTGCGGCTTCTGGACTACTATACCCCCTCAAGGGGCCCTGGGTATTATTAATTTTTATTCAATCCGCGACCAAATCAGTAGCACAAGTCTTACCTGTAATTCCAATCGTGCCGGTATTTTACATTCCGTTTCGTCCCAACTGAACAAACTCTCCTTTCGGTTGATGACAATCTTTTCCTCGGCTACAAGGTAGTCAAATGGAAATATCAACCGCCAGTTAAAATTGCCCTCGCCGGTTAACGATCTATAATGAATATCTGTGCACTGGCAATCTTCTGGCCCTTTCAGCCATCTATTCGTGAGGTGGAGAAATTTACAGTGCCACGTCGCATACACGAATAATAAAATATGATATAATGACAATAAAAAGAATGGTTACGGACCCCTTAACATAAATGTCGCTCATTTTTTCACCGGTAAAAAACGCGTCGTCCTCCAAGACGACGTCGTCCGTATTCCAGATAATAATTCTCAGCTCATAACTTTTTGGTTTCCTTGGGGAAATGTCTAACGGTGGGCCAGGCAGAGGCATGTCCATCGGAAATAGATCCACCCACATCTCGAGCTTACCCTGCTCAATGCCAGGTTTGTCAGGATTGTACAACGGGCGTGTTTCTACGTGCTCCGGTACCAACGTAGTACCTAGTCGATGAAACAAGCTCCACTGATGTAGGACTGCCAAGGCGAGATGTTCCTCCATGCCTACAAACATATAGGCTCACATACACGGGGACCCGGAACATTCAACTGCAGTGGTCATTATTTGTTAGAGCGAGAATAATTGTATGCTCATAAGCGCATAAGCTTGTATGCTGGTATGCTCACCTTTTGTATGGACATAATTCTCCATTTCGTCAGGAGACAGCGTGAAATTTTTACGTCCGATTGTTACTCGTCCGTGGGTGTAAGACGGACCGTCCAATTTCCCATCTTTACAGAGCTTCGACAGTATTTGCGTTGGTTTAAGGGCGTCTCGCCACTTGTTGTAACCGGAGCTTAAGGCGAAATATTTTATCTTGACGTAATTTGCAAAATGGATGTAATTTATTAATACATATATATCTATATTAGGGCGTGACTATGACTCAATGTTTATATGCGAATATCTCTTGATTGGTTGGTTGGGAAAATTTTATATCGGTGCTTTATTATAGAGCGTGAAATTTTCTACAAGAATCTGTATTTAGATAGGTTATAAGTCAAGACGTTTACGTATAGAAAAATGTCGATAATATTCCGATTTTCCTTACTTGATTCTCCTTCTTTTATACTTAAAATTTTTCAAACATAAGATTTTTTTACTCAATTATTTAAATGGAAAATGGAAAAAAAACGCAATAGGCATCTCTGAATATCAGTATTAAGAACTCATATTTGGATGAGATATACTATTTGGGATGCTCTATGGAAGTTTTGATGCACGTTTGAGATAAAAAGTGTTTTTTTTTTTTTTTTTTTTCTTCGGCACACCCTGATCTACTTCTGTATATACATTCATTTTGATTCCGCGGAATTAAATCCGTATAACAAGTACTGTAAGTTCAAACCAGTCATATCAGCTGACTGACAGTACACGTTGTAGCAGGCAGAATACGGAATGTGACAGACGTCTAAAAGATGTCTTTAGGTGGTGTTACGTCCAAGATATTTTAATGCATATTTGCACATGCTGCTTCCTATGTCTATCGCTCGATCATGACTGGGCATCTTTGAGATTATGTTTTTTAACAAATAAGGGTGTTTCAGTAATATAAATAAACATCCCGTTTCACATTTATCATTCTTATACTTTTACAATCAAATAAAATCTTTTTGCAGAGTTCTGGTTGAAATGTTACCTTGCCGCAGCATTGAAAAATTTCTTTGCATGACCGCGCGTTTTGCACGTACGATAGGTTACCTTTCTGAACTTGTTCATATGCAATGGAAAATATCAGTTGTATGTTTGAAGAAGTCATGCACAACGTGAAGAAATTGGCTTTTTCGATCCAACTCCGCAAAGTTTTGCGAAGCAAAGTTTCTAGTCGTCAAAGAGTTTCGAGGCATTATTCGAGACGTTGAGAAACAAATCAAAGGTTAATGTGCGATTAGGGGCATCTGAGCAGTTTGTGAATAAATTTGTGATACGAGACCTATCTCCGTCGCGGGTACCCAATTAAATTACAACTAATTCGTAATAATTTAACATCGAAAAACGGGATTCATACGAATTCAAAGGAACTTGTACTACGACCGAGTGATTTTTTTCTATCCAAAGCAATCTGAAAATAATTGACCCAAAATTATTTTCTCTTCATTCTAATCCCATTCATCAAAGGCAAATATATTTTGGTCGGTGGGTGAAAAATCGAGAAAGCCGCGATACGTGCGACTCTGACGGCCCGAATATAGGTATGTAGTTGCGTCAGCGATGCCAGTACACCGGTCGTTGTTCCGTCTCGCATTCTGCATATTTATGTGAACATTATCAGGTAATTGGAGAAAATCGGGAATGAGAGAAAATGTAGAGTAAAGTATGCGTAAGTGTTTGAAATCAGCTCAGAAGTTGCAGGACACATTTAGTTAGGTGCGGTGTCTTTTTCATTTCTGTCATCGTTTCGAATATATTAATGTGCTGGAAGTGTGTTGAGTGAATTGCTTACCCGTGAACATTTCTGCAAATGATGTTTGTTATTTCAAAGAATGCTCGAGTAAAAAGGAACACCATCATCTTATCCGTTCATCATGATACGTACGGTTGTTATTTTCACGTAGTTGCCGATATTTTACCACACTTATACCTAGAACTCACTCGTCGTATTTCCTTGCTAGTCCGCACGTAGCACGATGCTTGCTGTAGAACCGATTTTCCAAGTCAATCTTAGTCTCCCCGATTAGATCATCTGATCCAACCAGATCCCAGTCCAATATCTGTACCGTGAGAAGTGAGTCCTGCGGAAAGGTAGCTTCAATTTCGAAACACCTGTCCGAATGAGAATTTTATGATGATATGAAACGGAAATAAAAATCGCCTTCATCCTCTCAGATAACGGCCATGAAATAATGACTGTTTCTTTTGTTTTATATCGGATCGATTATAGTCAGACCTACTTTCCGAATACTGGGTTCAATTGCTTTGATACGTAGCTATCCTTGTCGCTGATGCTCTTGCCGCCAAGCTGCAGAACAACGTAGGGATCGGCTTTGCCGTTCAAATCGCAGGGATGCAGGTCATTTGCTTTTACTATGTATACCCTGACCAGAACGTGTATAGGATCGTTCGAGGGCAATCCCTGAAAGAAGCCGTATTGCGGATCAAAACTCATCCCGGTATGATCCACCAGATCTTTTGGCAGTGGCCACTTGTAAACCTTCAAAGCTCCTTTGAAGCTACCAACGATTCGTGACTCGTCCTCGGGTTCGTCACCCATCTTTTTACCTCTGTACAATTCAAAAGTGTGCAACCACTCCTTGAAATGTTCATACTCAGGCTGTGCTTCGAGTTCGTTAGGATAGATTTTCAACAATGCCGTTTTATCGCATACGTTCCGAGACATGTGCTTGGGGCTTAATTTTGAAGAAAGATGCGTCGTGTTTCCCGTGGGCCGCAAACCGAAAAGCTTCCTTGTCGAGTGAATACCTGGGCTCTTGTCACCTGTAGAATTAGTCGCGTTACCGCGAGATGCAAGGTCCTGGTCCAAATATGTCAGAAGTGTGCCGTTCTGCTGGTTCGGGAATAATGACTTTCCTTTCCGTAACATCTCTTTGTTCTCCTCAATCATTGCCTCGATTGACGCAAAATATTTGGTCCACCAATCCTGGCAGCCATTCTCGTCTTCAAGGGCCGTCAAATCACCTACGCCAATCGTAACGGTTATATGATATAATGGTACATGCCTATATACGAGCACAAGGCCTTTGCATTACTGATATAGCATTCTTCGCGGTACACGACAGAGTCAGACTGTGCAGATAAAACGTTGCTCCTTCTAGTCTGGGGTAGAGAATCACAAGTTTGGGGTAAAAGGTGCTGAATCATGTGTAGTAGCGTTGAAAATAATTAAACCTTCAACCGATGTTCTACTCCGTCACTAAAAGTTGAATCTAACCTAGACTGAAGTTTCGTTCATTCGGCTGTCGATTTGTTTGGTTGGCCTGCTGGATTCAAGGGCTGAAAATGTATTCTCCAAAAGAAACGTACTCGCGTGAACGCATCAGCCGTTGCGTGATGGCAAAAAAGTCAATTTCAACTCCAGTGAATCGCCAACTAGATTTTCAATACGAGTAGTACGTCCGAATTATCGGTAACCGCGTAAATTGCAATAATCTTATAGTTATACGAGTACATATAAATATTCTGAACTGCGCTGGTCGTACTCGCGGGAGGTCGACGAACTGACCTGACATTAAATGCACATTGCGATGTTCGTACACAGATCGCAGGACAATGCAATTGTTTTGGTGACGTCTACCCAACACGCACGCTCAACATAGGCAGCCCTTTCGTGCTTATCCTTCAAAGATCATGTCCTACCTGAGCTATCGTTGGTGGCCAAACTGTGCCTCCGACGAACATTCTGCTCAGTTTTGTCCCGCTTCGTTGTAGGCCAATTATCGGTTAGCTCGAATCCCAGCTTGATAATCGAATCACCGTTGCATGAATCGTTGTCCGTAAACGTATCTAAAAGCAGGGTATGCTGGTTCTTTGCCTTGAACTGGTCGAACGCTAAAAGAAAATACGTGCTTTAGGTATTTCGATGTCGTAAGTTAACGTGTTCGTAACCGCTACTGGTTTTAACTCGTTCATTCTCTGCCTTGAACGTCTCGTCTTACATTGTACGTGATGAGGACTTCTTTTCCTGTCCTCGACGTCTCTCGGGTTATACCTTGTTTGCGGACAATGCATGTATTTGTGAATGGAGCTTATTGTGTGCGTTCCAACGAGAGTGTATCTACCAAAACTCCGACAGTCAACAGCACGAATTGTCAGTGGCGGACGGTAGAGCTCTTGCTCCGGAAGCTCCAGTTCCATAAATTTTATGGGCGTGCTGAAATTTGGATTTTTCTTTGCGTTTGAAATTACTGACGAGTAAAGTATGTGACCGGCACACTCAACGTCGACGCGAGGTTTGTCGACCGTTAGCAAGTGTACTCGCTTCAGATCACGAAGTCCCCAGAAGAGAACCTCGATTCTGCAGAACAATAAGTTTGATATTGTTTGGATTAGAGAGATCAAACGGATACACAGTATCTGTAGATATCCGGCTTCAATAAGTCCTTTGGTATTGAAACCGGGTACAGTACGATTCGGAGCGGCCGTCTCGACGCTGAATGAAAGTTCTCAGTAAATAATTACATTTTACATCGTGCCGAATCTGTTCTAATCGTTCTAAGGATATCCGAACTATAATACTTTTTTTTTCTGTTTTACATAACTTGGCGCGACACAATTTCATGTCTCTTGACATCCCAACTCTAGCTTCGGATTTTTTGTAGTGTTCACGGCGGTGGGATCAGCTACTATAGTACATCAGATTCCTCATTCCTTGCAATCCCGTCACAGTCACCTTCTCTAATGATTCGTAATTGGTAGTAATCGTGCGGGTTGTGACGAATAATATACCTTTTCGTCTACCCTCACGGCCCACCCGCCCACCGAGCGAAGAATGCCTGTTTGCGGATATGAACTTATATCGTGCGCATGGAAACAGATATTTCTTACACCCGCTTCACGTGTGCGAAAGGCGAAAGAGACTAGCCCAAAACAAGATCGTTGACATGAGTGATGGATGGAAGGAGATTTCACTCGTATGGTCACCATACTTCGCTTCGCTCACATGACAAACATGACACTCGTAATCGAAAAAAAACGAAATTACTCAGAAAACCATATAATTAAAACTCATGTGAATTAAATCATTCCGAAATTACTGCCCAACTACCTTAAGGTCATATTAAAAAAAAAAAAATTATATTCATCGAAACTGACGCCTTCTTTTGGCGGTTGTTTAAACGTTTCGCACTGTTAGTGAATATCTGCGTAACAAACATTGAGGTGGGACGAAGGGTCAGAGGGATAGAAGCATATATGGCGGACTAGGGCTGTCTTTGTCCGAACCCCCCGCCCGTGACTGCCCGCGCCGCCGAAAGTATGATGATCACGACAAACCTAGTGACGACTAGTGAACTACCAACGTGTTTTCAAGAAGCGATCTCCCCCTTCCACTGAAATTTCCAGACCGGTATGTAAGACCGCGGTCAGTACCCGCCACTCACGTACCATCTCAAAGTAATCTGAAAGCTTTTTCTGGAAGTTTGTTTATTCAGTGCCGAAACGGCCGTATCGGAACGTCCTGCTTTCTTGAAGCCTACCTGTATTTCGAGAGGGTAGGCCTGATGCCGATGGGAACGGGAAGAATTGATCCTAACGTATCGAGGCCAGATGAGTTTCCTTGATGAAGACCAAGATCTCGGAGCTTGGGGTCAGGGAGCGTGGGGAACCCATAATCCTTCACCGACGGATGCTCCAGGAGTTCGAACACAGCGAGCAACTCGCCGGCTCTGGCGACCCCTCTCGTCACGTCGTACCATTCCAACGACGGTGGGAACTGAGGCGGACCGTACGACTCTGAAGCTAATTTCACATGGGGTCGAGCTATCGCTCTGCCGATGTACTCCGACTTTCCCTGAACAATCGGTGACGATTAGCTATGCAGATTGTCGGTGTAACATCGCATGTCATCTACGTACAGCTGGTCGTAAAATACATTTCGACATTTCTTATCGAACTAGGTATATTAAATACAACGATACGTATTTATAAGGTATGACGAATCTGACGCGTGTTGAACACGTATGTTCATTTCAGATAGGTAAGTGTTGTTAAATTGCTGTTATTATAACGTTGTGTGTCATACAAACTGTTAAAGAGGAGCCCTCATGCAGCGTTATGCCCAGAGATATTACATGACTCTGAAAAAATTCAAAGAGTCACAATTCGTCAAAGATTCTGCAGTGTGTGAGAAGAAAGCAAGAGGCTTGAATTCGCATTAACAAATATGATGCTCTATATTCCGATGCGAACGGACATTGTTATAGTTTCCCTCCGTGCGATTCGCCTATCCGGAAAAAAGTGGCAACGCGGGTATATTTGTGTACAACAAGGTTTTTTCATGAGACCTGATTCGCCGACATACGATATACTATACGCACGTGTGATTGGATAATATGTGTTTCGATACGTACCACTTTGTCCTGATCGAACAGCTCAACGATAATCGAGGGTGGATCGTTTTTTATTTCTTCGGCCGTTCCGTATATCAATATGTCATCAAAGAGCAGAAGTTCGTCCCACGTTGGACTTAAGGTTTCGTCGATTACCTGTGTTGACCTACAGAACTCGCCACAAATGACTCGGGCGAAGGGATCGGACAGCCCCGAAGCGTCGCTACCAATGAGTGACCTTGCTTGGTACATGTGTGCCCTCAATTGGAATTTCTGTTTTTAAAAAAAATTCATCCAATTCAATCGTGCGGCCTGGTTAAATTCGATGCGACAAGCGCGACTGCCTAAGCATTGTACATCCGGAAATTGTTAAAACGGTGCAGCACCGGATTACAGGGAAAAATGATAACGTTACACAGGTATAAGGGAAACGAACGTGCGGGATGTATATCCTTGAAACGTGGGAAAAGTAGCGAAAGCACTTACAGCAAATACCTAATATGTACGTGTACTTTGCGGAGGAGAAAAAATGTAGAAAAATTATGAAACAGCAAAATCAATAAGGAAATTTCACAGAGGCAAGTATCTGCTTCATGGAACTCGAAAATGTAGTAATCTCAAACTATAGAAGGCCGTGATACATAATTATCGGAATGAATAATAATATCACAGGATTCTATAACTCATTTATATGCCTCACCTTTCTGCATTTTGACTCCTCTATATATGCATCGGCTTCCAACGTTTTGACATTCTCTGAAATAGACTCTCGCGTTCTTGATAACTCAGTATCGTGACCCTTCTACTTTCGAAACTTCACCCTCATTTTCACCCTCGCCCAAAGAAATTAAAGACAACTAATTTCATCGCGCCTCCAATGGCGCATGAACTATTGACAGAGGTACTAACGTGTTTTCGAATATAATGGATCGTTGACGGAGGCAGGGCTCGCGGCCTGTCGACGTTTTTCAGTTCGTGACTGACTTCATAACCCTTGGGTAGCCCCTGTATAAAATACTTCTTGTGCTTCAATATACCGAGCCAGATGTATATTTGTAATTTTGTCTGAATTGCCCATCCGGATGGGCCGAATCTCTTCTTTCCAGGCAGCTGCAATTCATATCTATTATTCGAAACGCTGAATTTCGACTAAAGTGAACTCTACGCAAAATGATTAAATTCGACGACAGATGCCGAACGTCCTCGCCGTACCTTTAAAAACATAGTTTGAATCTTGCCGCAGTACCGGCCGCATTCTTCGTCTACGATGGAATAGATTAAATCTCTTCCCTGAATTCTGTGATAGGCTACTCGTTTTCCAGAACTTACAACCCATATGAAGACATCCGGTAGTGAATCTTGGGGCTGATCGAAAAACCGTTAATTATTGAAAACTTTCAAGCATCCACCGAACAGCAATTTGTATATAAATAACAACAGGTACTTTTCTATATGTATCATTTCCATTATTAAGCGAAACATGCAGTAGTTGATAACTGAAAAGGTGTTCACATGCGCTGTCTCAAACACTTACGTCGTCAACGAGTAGCCTGAGTCTTTGCAAGTAAGTTTGGGCAGTCTTGAGTCTTTCCTTGAAGCTACTCTTGGTGACCGTAGCCTTTAAGCTCCTTGACATGTTCCCAATATTTTCAATCTCCCTTTGACACAGCTTCGACCTCTCTTTGTCCAGTTTCGTTTTGCCAACACCCGGTCCGGTGGTGAAAGATCTACTGATGCTGGCGTACCGATTACAATTGCTGCTCAATTCCTCGAAAGCAATTTTCAAGCATTTCTCGGCAGTAGTATCCTCGACGCGTGACATCACTTGGGCTAGGCTTTCTTCCTGCGGGTTCGTAAGAAAAAAACGTTAATCCTATGGTTGGAATCGAAGCGAAAGAGCAGATAATTTTCCAGTGCAGGACACGTAGAGCAAAGGATGGTGACTCATAGTACCGCATATTGCAGCTCGCATCTTATAGATCGTATTATGACTTACGTTTGCGATCACTTACCGCTCGCATAATACGAAAAACAACAACGGAAACAACAATATTGATAATAGCAATAAAAGTGCCGATCCCGCTAGACCCGAAAGGGTATAACGTAATGTCCGGGATGGGTCATTCGTATACTATCACACTCTGTCTGCTCGCGAACCCACGACAGACATTACACGTTAAAGCGTACGGTATAGGTGCACATAACACTGCCAGATTACCAGTTTATCCGCTATTTTCCCGATTATGTTGCTGCTGTACATTCTTCGGCGATAGTCGGGCCAAATACTGCGCACGTGTAGGCAGGGCTTGTTGTCCCAGTAAGGTAGGAAATAATACATTTTGTCGTGGGTCATTGGCTTGCACGGCTGCGTTGTACTTTGACAAGAATCTGTAACGACTTCTTGAAGCTCATCCTCGTCTCCGCTTCCGCCGGCACCGCCTTGAATGCTCATTTCACAAACCTAGAACCGTTTGCCAATAGTACCGTTATTCGTTTGGCGCGTACAGATTCTCAGACAGTTCGTACAAGGTATGATATTGTATATCGTAACGAATGGTGATTTGTTATTTAGAAAATCGTTTATTTGCTAGACCGCCGCCCGATTCTCGAGTGCAATGGAACCGCTTATGCGGGCGTCAAGTCAAATCGGCTGCGTCGTGTCCGTTTCATTCGTGGCCGTTATCCAACGAATGACCCCCTATACGAGTACTGTACCCACCTTAGAGCTTTCATTGTATCCATCCAACGAGTTCCCGGCGTTCCCAATTGACATTTCAAAGTACACCGGTTTATCCCCGAGTCTCTTATCAATCATCGTCGCGTCCATAATGGTCGCGAACATGAAAAACTCCTCGTTCCGGGCATAAGACGACTCGGTTATCGGTGTCGTCGGCTCAACTTCAACATCTGACGGCGCCATGTCAACGTTGTCACTTATTTCAGTTCTGATGGCTATTAGGAGTCTGGAAATGTCGTTACTTATCCATTATTATACACTATACATATCATGGTGGCTCCTGATTCGGTTTTGTAAAAAATTTCCGCGTGACGCCCTACAAACTTGTTTCAAATCGATGGAAAGAAATTTCTTAATGACTTAAATCTCTCACATCGATGGACTCTCGTCCACCACCAAGCTTGGATTATCCTGCGTATAGATCAACGAAACTTTGCAGACGCAATTTTGTGAATCAGAAAATGCGAATTGTTCATTTCAAATCGTAAACAATTTGCCATTAAGATTTGTGAGCTTCTTGTGGTTTTTGACTTAATTTTTTGTGTCGCAAACAATGGCGAATCGAAAGGGGTTCTATGTTTCCAGATTTATATTCTCAGCAAAACAATTTGATTTTTACAATTTAAAAGATATCGTTTACAAGCATTTTTTTTTATCAACATTCTGCTTATTTTCTTCTAAAAGGCAAAAAAGAATAAGGTAGGTGATTGTTATCACCCCGAAAATGAATGGTTGAGTTTTCACTGGATCTCGAAGTTTCGAGCATCAAGAGAACCATTACCGACCATTTTCGGTCGGATGTTTGGGTGTGCGTGTCGCGTGCGCCCGTGATCAATTTTTCCTCCACTGATATCTGGCGAACAAACGAATGAACGAATTTGTATGAATTTTGAATTTTATCGGCCATGCGGTTTCTCATTGTCAGTTATTTGAATAACAAAAAAAGAGACATTAAAATATTTCATTTTTTCAAGTTTCATTTGCTCGAAGTATACCGCAACGGGAAGTTTTTAGGCTGGCTCCATTAAGGTTAGGGAAATGAACCACTTGTTTTTGTTGATATGATACACAAATTTTAGATACGTCTTGTTCAACGATTTGGAACAGGCTTGGGGGAGTGTCCCGAGGGAAATCTTTTCGATTCCTGCAAATTGAGGAGCGTTTCGATATATTGCATACATATGAACGTACGTGAAGGCTTATATTCCTCACATTATAATTTTCCGTTTCAACGAAACATTTATGAAATTTATTCGCCAATTATGTACCTAATTCAATCATCTATTACACAGACGTTCACTACATTATTGTAGACATGGGGACAGTAATTCTGGTACGGCTAATTTTTCGTCCGGGTTGATTACGCTGGCAACGGAGTTAGCCCGCAGCGCCACCACCGGCCGTGGGCTCAATTTTCGTAAACATAACAGAACCCAACAGTGCAAAGCTGAAATGGGTTTGCGGCCAGCCGACGCGGCGGTGGTGGTGGTGAATATACATGACAGAGATTTTGACAGTGCACTTTATGCACCGAGCTTTAGTCACGATAAGACAATGTAGCTTCGCACCTTCCTCTGTAAGATATTCCTTCGCCCAAACCCATGTTCAAAGTTGAATGTTCGTCGATGAGACTATAATCTCTGATGCTACCGTACATGTGGACGAAAGCTGGCCCGAAAGTTGGTAGGAAACCCTTCTCACCGTCGTTGCTCACTTGCTTGAGATCGACGAAATGGGTGCTGATTACAGATGCATGAACCGGGTCGTTGTCGCGGAGTTGAATCTTGATGCGCTGGCACAGAGGCGGAAACATTTCGGTAAAAACTATCTGTTCGTTCCACACAGGTGCGTAACTGTTGCGTTTTACGCTTGTTTTACCCTGTAAAACAATGAAAGAATAACGTCTTTTCGTATAATTGCATGTGACGAGGAACGGAGATTGTGTGTCCCGAGACCAAAAAATCACAAATGAGAGATGTTGAAGGGGAAGTGGAAAATTTTCCCACAACAATGACCGTGGGTGTGAGCGTGTTTCCACCGAGCGCGAGGAAGGAATCCGCCCTCTGTGATGTTTTAAAGTTCACAGTTGAATCCGAATGCACGACACTTATAGCTTATAGTCGACACATAAGATAGAATATAGAGCGGGTCTTCGCGCGAACATCGGTAGGATCCATAGATCAGATAGAGTGTAAGTCGTTAGTACAGTAGCAGGCTACATACATGCGGCATCTCGTCCGTTCGACGTTCGACTTGGCCCGTGATAAGCCGAAGGCAGGGATGTTTGTCGTCGTATGAGTTTCACCCGCTTTGCCCCCGATGTACATTAATATTTAAAATGCTATATGCTTTTGACGTATAATTTATGAGCCAACAAATAGCGTCAGATTCTATATTGTAAAATCATCAGAACCACCGCATCTTTGAATTTGTTCCCGAAATTGAATTTACCCAGTTTCTTTTTCTAACTTATTAGACACCGGCCCCGTTTCCTCTACGTATAAAACCTTGTTAGGTAGTTGGCTTGTAAGCACGTCTTGTCTACCACCTTCATGATCTACGTGAGGTGAAATAAAATTGTTTTTTATTCTCTAATATCCTCACAACCACCGCGCCCCCGAAAAGTAGCTACAAATGACTTTCGGCACCAATTTTACATGGAATTATATCTAAATGCGTAACGGTAATTATAATGTGTCTTATTCATTGTAGATACTGGTCGGGGATTATCCCAACACTAACATACATTCCACTGTGTAGAAATAAAACGCATACTCACGCAGAGTCCGGCAAAGGAGACTTGCACGTAGGGGTCGACCAAATCTTTTGCCTCGCCAGTAAATGCCTTCTTCACATTAGCCATTATACTGCTGTTCATCTTTGGTAGACCGTCAGCTCTGTAAATTTTTACCACAAATCTGGCTCGCTGTCGTTCAATCGGCACACCGTCCGGCAGCAGCAGATTCCCTTCGATGTCGTCCTCGTCCTTTTCACTCTTCGGCGGTATCTTGACCGAGTCCCCTTTCCCAATCACACTAACGTCGCATTTCAGATATCCCTTTGGCCCTCCGGCGACGTCGTCGGGGTCAGTAAGCAGTGCCCACTTGTGATAGAATTGATGATCTGCCCGGAAGTGCGTTGATGTTATACCGATTAATCGTTCTTTCGCGAAAATAATTCCGAAAACTATTCGTAGCATTGATACGCAGGCGCGTACGCGTTCCTGGACTGTTAATCCTTGTCGATTCTACCGGACCGTACAGCTCTACTTATGCATACAGTAGTACGCCCGTATATGAACACATACGCGGAATACAGCTGTTGTGCATCGTGGCCGTTGAGAAATTAGAAAAAGAAAAACGAGAAGCTACGGGAAATTCGATATAGTTTGTCAGAAGATATTTCTTTTATTCAATGTATAAATTTTTTTTTCTCACGTCTATGCAATGGCACGCAATATGAGGTTTAGACACATGCAAGTGAACGCGTTTTCAAGTGTCGTCTTTATAGTCCGAAAAACATTGAGTAACGTAAAAGGGGTTTCGATTTCCTTGCCCTCTAGAGGGCGGTATTGAGAACTGAATAACAGAGACGGCAGAACCTTCAGGTATCAAATGTTTCGGATTGGCAAAAAAAAAAAAGTCATGCCGACAAGCAGATTCTTTCGAAAGCTCAGATATTGACCTTAATTTGATTCCAGCCGCCATTGAATTTTTATGACCGTAGAATCCGTTAACGTGCTCTGATTTTTCATGGTGTACAGCGATCTGTATATATTTGGTAAATCGATGGACTAATTCTATGGTTAAAAAAACGCAAAATCAACTGTAGAAGGCACTGCAAAGCAGCCGGAAAAATCGAAAGTCCCGCGATTACTTCTATATGGGGAATTCCACGAAGTATATTGATCAACATCGGAAGTCGATATTTCCTATTTGATACAAATGTTTTTTCAACTTTTTTCAATCACTTGTCTGAGATACTACTATTTCGAGACCACCCATGTATTAAAATCTGAAGCAATTCATAAAATTCTAGGAAAGTGTGACAAGGTTTTTTAGCCCTATTCAAAGATGGAGATTTCGTCACAGAAAAAGTTGGATTTCGAAAATGATGCATATTTCCAAATTTTCAAAGCATTTCAATCAGATGTAGGTACATACATTTGCTTGGGAAACGACTTTAGGTGCGCTACCTAGCAAGGATCTCCGTAGTTACTGTTTTTTCAAGTTGAACGCTATGAATATATTTGTTTTCGACTCATGTTATAAGGAACTTTCTTGTTCATTTTCGTACGAACAGAGTATTCCAGAAGTAATTTTTGAAATAGTCATCATTTTCGAAAAGCAATTTTTGCTGTACGAAATCTCCATCTTTGAATAGGGCACAAAGATTTTTTCATATTTTCCCAGAATTTTCCGATTTTTTTCAGATTCTAAAAAAGGGGCGGCCTCGAATTAGTAAAATCTTCGACAGTGATGGTTGAAATTTTTTATTACAAAATCCGGGCTTTGTAATTCGACCAGTGTTTTCGCAGAAAAAAATTTGGATCAAATCGGAAAGATCATTTTCTGATTTTTGTCAATACTTTGTGAAATGCCCCATGAACAGATATTTCCATACGAAACTTCGGGACATCAGTACAGGGAAGGGCTTTCGAAAGTGCCTGGTCCAAGCCACGCAATATAAATTCTTGCGGAACTCACCTCGTAAATTGTACTATTATAATGAAAGCAAATGTTTCGATCTGGAATCGTAGGCGTACGGACAAATCATGCAAGCATAATATATCTAGATGCATTACAAGAGGTGGGAAATGAATATGAATTTGCTATTCAGCAAAACACTGAGATGGGGGACGTTAGGAGAATATTCGGATTGCCCCGTACGCTAGGACCGGCTACTATAACGCTGGACACACACAAACATATACCTATAGTGAAGCTACGCCACCGAAGTACTACACTGCCCTGTACGATATAAATACATACATACATACATACATACGTGTTTCAGGTAATCAAAACCCGCGTACTCTGGTCAAAATAAAGTTAAAAATCGTAAGATGGTAAGAATCCTCATCTGACGATTGTCAGCTATTGTATTTCGACCAGAGTACAGGGAGTACATACACGAGTCATTCCATGCCAACTCGATCAATGATTTTCCCTCACCATTTTTGACTTCGTTCATGATTTTTCACACGACTGTTATAACTCTAAATAGCACTCACGAGGTATTTCAACTTTTATTCTTCAACCGTTGTTTTTTTCAATGAATTTTCAAACCTCGAGACAGAAAGATATTTTTTGTTTTCCCCGAAAAATTCTCAAAAATTCTTCGATCAACGACCGTCATTTTAGGCGGTACCCAGAAAAAGAAACTATGATTTTTACATTTATTTCGCTGAATTGAAGATATTTTTTTCCGTAATTCTGTTCAATTTCTTATTCTTGCCGGCATATGTATTTTTATGCACCAGGTGGGTGTGAAATTATACATACGCGAAATTACCATCCAAGTATGATAGTTATCCACGCCAGTTGGGGCGCTAATTGCGTATAAATATACGCTGATCTCTCGTACACACTGATAACATGCTTGAGAGGTATGAAACTAGCGTATAACGTACATACAAACATGCATTACACATGCACATCATGTATATGTACACCACCGTCTAGCTATCCACTGTATAATGTAAAAATTTTGCACAAAATCTTGATACTTCAGTTACTCATATTATGAGAACGTATGTTGAAAATGCATAATTCATATTTGTTTTATTATTCCCGGTGGTAGGAGGCCAAGCAGATGTCTACCGGGCACTGATTATAACTCAAACTTAGTAGGTTATTTTTATTGGCATCCACCTCACTCCAAACCGTAATGATTAGGTTATCATCCACTCTATTTATAAATCACACAAAATAATTGATCGATAATAATACGTGTTTGACCATGCTACTTTACACGGAGGGATATGCTTATTTGAGTCGAGTGATTATTCGTTTGATTCAACTGAATGATAATGCGAATTTTGTATAAAGAAAACGTGTGAATTAAATGACTAAAAATTTTATTGAACGCACCTCAATCATTTCTTCTTTTCAAAAATATGAATTTGTTCTATCAAGACAAATTAAGATTGTTCTATTTCATGGGTTTGTTGAGTCAAGAGTTCAATGGTTGCAGCGGGTAGTGAAATTTGTGGTTACAAAAATCTTTTGCATTGACTAAACATTAGAGTTATTCAAGCGTAGAGAACGTATTTTACGAATGATATTGTGTTCGATTCTGGTGACTCAAGATTTTGTGGAAATCACTCGATATTTAACGGGTCCAACCCGAAAACTTATATTTGCGTCTGTGAAGTGTAAATGGAACATGTGTCGTCAGTGGACTTGCAGCTCGGTATTACGCTTTCTTCGGTTGTAACATAGGTCGGACGAGACATCTATTTTACGTTATCCGTAACTAACTTCTTGGCCGTCTACACGGTTGTATAACTATCTCTAAACCTATTTCCGTAGCGAGCAGCTTCACCGCCTAGTGGTCGATTATATTACTAGTGATCTACTTGTTTCAAAGCATGTGTGGTGTTTCTTTTAGCTCGTAAAGAAGCTAGTGCAACTGATTCAACCAGTTACGCCAACAGGCTCCGCTTAGATCAACTAAGTATGGCATTCGATCGATGTAAATTTTTTGTTGGCTAGATTCGTTTACTTGTTTCATTTTAAGTACGTAATTGTTTCTGTCAACGAACGTCCGACTTGGAGGAATAATACATAAACTTCAAGTAAAATGATACTCAGTTGACGCAATTTCGGAAACACATCGAAAGGTTAACTCGAACCAATACTTCCCTCGATTTCATTTTGGCAAACTAACTAAATCGAAATTGCTGAATTGAAGTAATCGCATTTGGAATACCCAATATGGGATACTGGATTAAAGAGAATGGACTCCGATAAAATCTATTCAGTTGGTTCGAAGATTCTTTTCCCTCCGTGTAATGCCTCCGAAAAATTGTTAAAAAGCCTCATGCCAAATGTGGATGGCGGATTGTATTCCATCAACGGATGGTTTCAAATTTTGCGATTCCACGCGTTTTAAAAAGGAGTTATTGTCGCAATAGTCATTTCCGATAATATCCGATAAAATTTCCTAGTGTCGATGCAGGAACAAATCATACAAGCGCGTTCTCGAGTTAGTTGTGTATAATGGGTTATATTTTTACTGAAAAAAAATATACAGGGTCATTTATCGAATACTGGCCGCGAGTGCGACTTCGACACGGCCAATAATACCCGACGCCCGCTAAAGAGGGTATTGCTCGCTTAAGCAACGAGCGGCGAGTATCAATAAATAAATGGTCCTGTATTATAAAAGGCCCAGAGTATAGCCTCGATTAACGTGTTGTACGCACAGTTCCCCGACGGCGTAGCAATGTTGCTACAGTCAACGGAGTACAGTAATTGGAAACATGTACACGGTTTTCAGAATGTACTGGTTCGCGGTACGTCCAAAGTTAGACATTACGTTTACGGGCTTTACGTCATGGCCCCGAGCTTCGCCCCGCATAGCGTATACAAACAATCTGTAGTCAGTATAGTCACGTATGAGATACGTATCGCGTACGTCTTCATCAGCTTGTCTGACTTTTTTCAAATTACTCACTGCTATATTGTTTTACCCCGTATTACACGAATACCATGCATGTGCCGTATTAGAGACGAAAGACCATCAATGGCTTTGAAAAGTTGACAAAATTTAATCCGATAGGGTGAGAGGGAGAGTATGACGCGTCGATATTTGAACTTCGCAAATAAACAGCATAGGCGCGCCTGCGCCCGCATACATTTTATACGTATATACATTATTATAAAACGTAATGAGTATAGTTAGGGGAAGACGGAAGGGTAGGTACGTTTGACGTAGGCCGTGAGGTGCGTGGGGAGAGTCGACGGGTTTGTGACTCCCTCGATTGGAAATAAAGAGTGCTACGCGTATTTGTCCCGCAATGTGATCATGCATTTTGTGAATTGACGCAACGGCCAAAGTACCTTCGTTATCCGTTTGAACATTGATTTGTACGCAAGTCTCTTGATTTATTCAACTCGTTCAATTATCATCGGTATAATTCCAGTAAATAATGAAATTCAATGAGGTAGCAGTGTTGTAACAGGTTAAAATAGCGGCAACTGTATATTGGCCGGGGGCATTTAAACATATTTATAAAATTTCGTGCAAAGCTCTATCGAATCAAGGAAGTCCAAAAAAGCGTGTACCTGGCTGAGCCCAGACGGTGGCTACATCTAACTTAAAGCTGCCCAGTGTTAGATTAGGACGTAGAAGGTTCCGCGATTGCTGCACCTGTGCATTATTACAAATCACCACACATTTATACTGTAGTCTATTATCATTACGACCAAATACTTTATGGCAGCTTGCAATTTCATTAGCCGCGGGTAAAAGTTGTTGGTCATAAACGTATGCCTGTTATAATACATACATGCGGAATGCATACAACACTGACATTTGAGAATCTGAAATATGTGCCCATAGTATATGTATAATATACAATATACATGTATACGGTTGATTTCAGAATGACTACGTCTAAACTCATATGCAAAATCTGAGGTTAACCCTATGCTTAGTGTTTATCGTAGGCACAACTATACGCGAATACCGTATATATTCATCTGCACAAAGCATCTGTTTGTTAATTTTCGATACGAGTCTGCCTTTCAGGCTTCCATCCGGCCGATAGAATGAAACTACGTGCAATTGCCAATTGAAACTACTGCCGCAAACGGTACGTGATTAAAATAATGAATTTTTTCTTTCCTCCGAAGGCTTCAAAATCAGAATAGCTCAACTAATGAAAACAGTTATATCTACAATATGTACAATGTAGCCTGTGACAGCACAATATTGATAGCTACATATGCACACTCAACGATACGTGGAAGATCACTTGTCATGTGAAAATTGATACGATATGCCTGATACGTGTACGGGGTATTCCCAAAGTTACCCAAAGATCGCTGTCCCTCGCCTTTATTGATCCTCTTATAAATTTTTCGTGTTTTCGCCATGCATGCAAGGATGGCGGGTGAGTTTTTTCACTTTTTAATTCAACCCGATATAAGTTTGTTCCCTTTGTTTTTCAGGATTGTGTTACAGCCTAGCGAGATTCAAGTTACAACAACATCGATAACAAATAATTTTTCTACATTTCGGATAAGAGGATGCTCTTTCACTCACCGATAAAGTGATAATCTTGTCAAACAGCATAATCGGCGGCATGTGGAAGTCGAACACGAAATACTGCAACGTGAAGTATCAGCGCATTGATTTCGTTCTTTTGATACCCCAATGACGCAATAAGATAGCCAAATGAACTAAACTCCCTCAAAGGGCACGGCTAGCTTATACAGATATGCCGGTCACTCGAAAAGTATAACACAGATGTATAGAAGTATCATTATGATGAAATTATCGTGATTTCAAGGATCTTAAACTTTACAGATCGATTTAAACCAGAGATGTGCGAGTCGTTCGTACTTTTCAGAATGTAGACCTTTTTTTCCCAATTAATTTTTTAGCATACATTAAGCCAATACCGATGACTGGCAGCGCGATAACTGTTCTTCTTTGGGTGTCTTGAGATAAAACCGTAATATCTCCCGTGACGCGGGAGGTGAAAGACGTCTATTAATGACTTTCAGGATTTTCGCATTTGAAATAATGAGCTTCAGCAAGTTACGGCCTTCGAACTATTATTCTGAGAGTACAGCTTTGCCAAAAATTTTCCTTCCTTATTTGATTGTCTAGTGGCAATACTTTTATTTCATTTTTTTTTTTGTTTTTTTTTTTATACACTGGCGTTGTCAGTTTTTTGCCAAATTAGCAATTTAGTAAGCCGTGGTTTCGGAATGATAATTATTATTAGCTGAGAAAAATTGCAAGGAACTATTTCAATCCTCGTTCGATTATTCAATGACGATACCTTTATTTCTCTTATTATCATCAACTGATGCAGTAAAAATAATTTTGACAAGTTCGCTCCTCTGTCCTCGAAGAATCTTGACAAACTTATATTCTAATAATACCACGCATTTATTCAACCCTAGTGCTCGACTTCCCGGTTGCGCATAAGCGCAAAAGCCTAGTTGAACCCAGTCGTACTTTATTCCTTATCGCACGGGAATAAATGACCCTCGAGTCGTTACATACGTGACTTTGTCATCGGAACGATCGTTTAGAAGATACGGCTTGCTACAGTTAACTTTGAACGACGTAGAAATCTTGAAAGTCATTGGTCAATTTATGATTGTTGCAAAAAATCTCAATCCGCGTGTCCTTAAGGCCTCCGATACCAAATCTGGCATTAAAACTGTAGAGTCGAAATACCGTATCAAGGTAAGGGGAAAGAAAGTGACTACCAAGGTGAATAAATACAATATAATAAGAGCTTGAGAATAATTAGAGGAACGTACCTCATTGTAATAGGGACAGTTCGTGGACTCTTTGACACTAGTGTATTTCCGTTGGTCGCCGACTTGGACGCAAACCGTCGGATCCATGTTGAGTCCAGCGAGTTGTCTCGCTTCTATGACAGTCACGCAAATCTGATAGTCTTGGGCTTTAAGGGCACTCTGTCCCACTTCACCACTCTGAAATAAAATACGTGATTTGCTTCCGCAAATTCGACTCTACAAGTGTCAAACTGAAAATCGTGAGAAGCCACTTTCAACGATATTTGTAATTAATCAATTTATTTTGACGACAGGAATTATCGAAGCTGCAGTAGACGTTCGGAAATGGTGGGCTGGGAAATGAATTCAGGTGTATATCTTTATCCTTCGAAAATTCTGCATGCTTCTTTGATAACAACTTCGAACTTCTGGTGGATGAATATTGATCATCATCCTTGACATGGTTCCTTCACGCTTACAGCTCAAATTCAAAAAGTAGAACCTTTGTTCAAGAACCTCACCTTGGGTTGGGCTCTCTTCAAGGATTTCGCCGAGTTGTTTTCCGCGTCGTTGCCACTGACCTGGCTGTCGTCGGACGGATTCAATTCAAACGATGTCATTGAATTTGTCCGAGAAACTGCATTTGACGAAGTGCAGCTGAAATCGTGTTGCTCCAAAAGTCCCCGTGACTCAGAGTTACTGTCGCATGATTTGTCTCTCGGTGGTCTCTGCTTCCCAAGCCTCATGAGGGAGCGGACGCTTTTCAGAGTAGAACTCCTGTTACAATTCCACGGGATTGCAGAAACGGATGGGTTACGCATACGCATTATAGGTATGTACACCTGAGGACAATGAATCTGAGACGGCTAATTTTTTACACTAGACAGTTATGTTGGCAGCACAGACAAACCTACAGCGCCGTAGTCGGCCGAACACGGAACAAACTCAATCTCAACAAACACAACATAACCAATGACCATCGAATCTAACCTTAGAATACGTGTCAATCTAACAAGTCATCATCCCTAGTATGTTAGCAATTAAAATGTTAATGGTATTTATGAAGGAAATCTTTACATTTGTACTCAAAAAGATGGTATTGATTGGATCAGATGATCGATTGACTCGCCAGAGAATTGCAATTTTTCAGTCGTCTCAACGAAATTCATGCCCGACTACAAACGTAGGTATCACTTGACTCGATGTTTTTCATCCCCCTCGAGATGCCAAGAACATTGAGCCAACAATCAAGTTCACGATCGTCCGGGGGCAGTCGGTATTATAGGGTAAGATTGACCGACGTGCGCTGCGGAATATTAAGACTGCTTTCGCGTGTAAATGTACACCATAATGTATACGACGTCCGCTTGTGCGATCGGTAATTGTATTTTATACACTACCGTTTCCGTTCCGGCGACCCTTCCGCCGCAGACATGGAGCTGCCCCGCTGCATGGTTCCTAATCCTCGCTTCCTTGCCTTCTCTGCGGGGCTGTGCCATGAACCCCGACGTCTCATGGAATTTGCCTCCTCGAGGCTTCGCTCCAAAGTTGCAATGTTTTGCTCAATATCGATTAGCATCCTTTGTTCATCCTCCATTATTTCTGTACCGGCATAAGAGCTACAGCTACCGTCCGGGGGTGTGTAACGCACCTCGAGTGTAACGACTGCCTAAAAGTGATTGGTCGGGTCGTTTGTTATCCGATGGTATAACGTTGGGCACGCACTTTCAAGGACTTAGAAAATACAGTTCTCATATACATATATATATATATATCTCATATATAAATATATAATATATAAATACATATATCTCAACAGTTTAATTAGTGGCCACCGATTCCTAAATGTAAATTCTGCAAATGTTGGCGAAGTATCTTCGCTCTCGTTGACTTATGAACTTGTGTGCCGTTAACATTGCATATTTGTTGGCCGCATTGTGTTGGAACATATCTGTACAGGTATGTTCGTTGCATGTAACTTATTCGCAAGCTAAACGGCAGCATCTAAAAGCATTCCAACGTCGCGTCAGTATGTTAGGGCGTATACGCGTAAACTGCTGACAAAGGTGGGTGACTGTTCGAAATTCATATCTTGATAACCAAAAAAAAAAAACTTTCCATTACAATCAAGCAATAGAAAGCATTGTTACTAAAGGTTGAGGCTACTTGCAGGTGGTCACAAGGTGATTTTATCTATGTATGGAACGATATTAAAAGGATAAAGTTTATCGGGTATCAAAAACATCTCTCACAAAATTTCTTAATGTCGGATTTTCGAAGGGAATTGAATTATTGAAGGTATTGAACATCGCATAGATAAGCGCAGCAGGAAAGCTTCTTAATCGGAAGGAACAGCGATTTCATACCGACAACAACACCACCTGATATTGTTGGCCAGATTTTAATTTGAAGGTATACGGGCGCGGAGGACAAAGTGGGCTCATCAAGGAAGCAAGGCTCCAAATGGGCATCTGAGTCGATGGATCTTAATTCAATTTTTACCAAAAAAATAGAAGTCTGACTGATGACTCGCGTTTATTTGATGTGTCCGAAAATAGCGGGGAAGGTGGCCCTTAAAATTTTTAGTATTCCACCAAAATTACACAAAATGATGAATTTCTTTATGCACTTTTCTTAAAAGGCTTCAACGATGAAATTAACTAAATATTAAGAAAATTTTTAAATTTCCTTATTTACTTGCCATGGAATACTTTGCCATTTAATCATTGAATATTATGAAAATTACTAAATTATTAACTAGACATTACAAAAGAAGACAAACAAAGAAGGAAACTTGTATGATTTTTGAAAAATTTTGCAGGGGGCCCAATTTGTTCGGCTCTTCCCTGTACGTGTCCCTTAATTCATGAGCAAGTATGGTCGCTGTACTGCGCTTGTCGAGAAGCGCAAGCTAGCCTACATTACCCCTGGCGATATTTCGTACAACTTTCAGTCTTGAACTGTTGATCTTACCGGAAGTGGCCGGTTGCTTAGATCAACCAGTGAATCGCTGATTAGAATCCTCCCTTCTTGAATGACAGTCTGAAGAATTAAACCGTATTTCGCGACTGTTTTTTCACTGCGCAAAATCCCTCGGGAGACAACAGTCAGCTGAAGCGTCTCCGACTCCTCCACCGGCCTTCCCAAATTCCAAGTGAAACTCTGAAACTCAGAAATTCAATTTAAGACTCATAGTCCTGCAGTAGCGTGGTTGATTCAAAACTGTTTCAGTGTTCACATATGAATGCCGCCAGGGCGTTCAAATGACCATTAAATTGGAACGAAACTCCTGTTCGTTTCCTTCTTTATATCAACCCCACCACTTCATATCGGCACCTAAGACCGCCGAATGGATTTGTGCTGTAGATAGATAGTTTGTTAATTGTGGGTCAGCGTATATTTCCGAAAACGATATGCTCTGTACCGTGAAATTATTATCAAAGTTTTTATGGGCATTTCACGCGCAGTATTTTCAAGGGATCGACATCCTTGCTTGTTGACTCATAAAACCAGTTGATTTATCGTTAGATTACTTTTTTTTGTTTCACTTGTATTCACCACTCCTATTCCATAACCTGTTCAATCGAAGCACCGTCGTAATAAAGCTCGTACAAAATTATGGTATGCCGCGCGTTCATGTCAAACCCCGGAGAAGACTGTGAGTATAATGCAAGTTTTCTGGTTTCACGATTATGAATAAATATTGCTATTCTGCATTTTCCTGAGAGTACAGCGATCAAGTCACACGCGTAATTTGTATCAATAAAATAAGATCCCATGGAACAGGGTGTATTTTCACGTTATTATCTTTATGATTTTCACACGTTTCAAGGTCTACAAGACTACTGTAACCCGAATAGAAATAGGTACAACCAGTTGAATTCTATCTGTTTGTATTTGCTGTCAGCCTGTGTCCAGGCTACGTGGCTAGCCGTATTCAAGCTTCTATCATTTCGTCAAATTTTTATTTTTTTTTCTTATCAATTGCGTAAAGACCGTTTTTATAAACTGTCGCTATCCAAAAATCTCGCTGAGGATCAAACTGGGGAGTAGTGACGTTCAAACGCGTAACTTTCCAAATCGAAACTTTGCGTATGCCTTTCGCAATTACCTATTGTAATGAAATGTCATGAAATATGGAACATTTAACTAGCAGGGAGGATCAGTAATACGGAGAATTTGAAACGTACATAATATACTTAGGCATGTCCCTGCCTCCATACCCATATTAACGAGCACACGTGAGTATATCATACATACGTCATACATTACATATACTTACGAATACGTTCGTGCATATCGTCTATAATATTAGCTACAAAGAGGGTCTGTATCAGGATATGCGGGGTAAACGGTATATTTCGCTAAACGCGCGAAGAACGGTGTATCACACGAAATGCGTGAGGAACGGGCAATATCGCGAGATACGCAAACAACAGGCTATTTCGCCTGTATTATATAACTACAGGAACAGTGGCAGTAGGTAACTGTAATAACCACAGATAAAGCAGTCCTGTCCTTCACACACTTCACGAGCCTTTCTTCACCGATTTCGTAAGATACACCGCAAAATAGATCGTTCTCTCGCATTTTCTTAAACAGCCCATTCTCATGACCAGTATAGCCAATATTTGTTAAACGTATGAATGCGTATAAGTATATACATAATATATTGTAACGTGCTCGGCTGATCGACCGGACAGCCATATGGGCGGTACGCGAGGAAGGCGGGGGTGCTCAGCCGGCGCTGCTAGTACTGGTACAGAGGCACACGGAAGGATGACCGAGACAATACTTTAGGGGCGATGCGTGACCGCCGTGACACTTGACTCTTTGGTGTAAATGGGATATCTGATGCTTTGCAGATCATACACCTATACAACTATATGTATAACCGAAGCGCTGACTTGAAATGGTGATAATATGATGAATTTTGCCACGTTACCTGATCTACGACAATGAGATCTCCGTTTTCGTCGAGACTTCGAGAACAGTGTGTCGCACCTGAAATCCAAGAAATAAGAATGACAAAGAATTCGTTATTTATTTTAATCGACCGAGTTTTACAAAATATCGTCGAGGAAATCGGAAAAGCTAAGAGTCGGACGCTGGTCGCTTTGGCAAGGAATTTGCTCAAAGTTACTTGAATGTTGACCGGTGGCAAGAAAATATATGATCAGGAATTAAACTCTCCTTACGTCAGGTTTTTCGTGTGCAACGTGAACGTGTGCCAGTGGGCCATTCCCCTATCGTTTCGCAAAGTTTTAATATTGTAAGATATGATATGCTCACTGCATCGGCACTCTGACCTTCCCTCGCAGATTGATCTTTTGAATGTACCCGGGTGAATGTTCACCACCGATTGAAATATAATCATGCATAGTTCCGACTTGAAGCATGGCCCAAATATTTCTGAGACCTTGGACATGGAGAGAAAAAAGTCATTAAATCAACCGAATCGATTTAGTTGGATGTAAAATTGTTGCTTCAATCATTCTGTCAGTCAAAATTAGCCATAAGAGTTGCTTAAAATGTGCGGTTGTTTTAATCGAAAATTTGATATGTCTAAAAAAAATATTCAGTGATGTCAACTCAATGATTCGGCCAAAGACAGGGGTATCTGCGGTTGAATGCGTTCGATGGCTTCGACTATATATTTTTTTGTCGTCAAAGAATTTAGCATTCCACGAAATAAAATTTGATTCTCTCGTGTTAACCCCTAAATTTGATTTAGTAAACAAGTCGATTTCGTCAAACTAAGTGATTTTTATGCTTTCCATTCAAACTTATACAGTGTTGAATAGGTATGGTTGTGTGAACTAAGTGTGTCTTCCGTCAGGAGCTTTTGATGATTGGTAGAAACAAAGTAAGTTTCACAACCCATAAAAAAAAAACCTGCATCTTGTAAGTACTGCTTGTTCCGTTGATTCAGGTCATTGAATATAATTCGACTGGCTGCAAATACTTTTGTTGATTTAAATGTATGCATCAGTCGAAACAAGAACAAACCTATTTCCATACAAATAGTCCAATTAATCTATACACAATCACGAACAGGCTAATGAATTAAGATGCTTTTGAATATTTTGTTGGTGAAAAAAAAAAAAAAAAAAAAAAATAAAGCCACATAAGTCCAACGTGTAAAGTAGCTGGAAAAACATAAAGGTAATAATATCCCAGTTTTCAGTGTGTTGGACCAATTATATAAACGACATATTTGCATCGAATAAATATTTTGTTGATTGGGAGCATTTCATTCGTTAACTCAACTATTTCATCGGCTTTATCACTGCTGTCAAATTGTTGTAAATACTAACGAAATTCTTGAATATTTGTAGCAAATCTCTTCATGTCACCTGGCAATCGCTTCGTATTACTGACAATAAGATAAATATATCTTGTCATCTAAGTGAGCAAAAGTTAGCACGAAATCCGTGCGATAGTTTGACGTAGTAGGTACAGATGTGCGACTAGGTATATAGGATGACAGGTATTCATTTGCAAGTGGTTCCCGGTTTGAATCCCGAACAAAATCATGCGGCATTTAATAGGGAACTTAAAAAATTGCGTTGTATCCGACTTGCGAACAATTATATGTTATTTGCGTTACCGAAGAATCTACCAACTGCCGTAATTAGGCTGAAAATTTCAATTTTATTTTCGATCGGAACCATTCCAAATGATTTTAAGACTTTCTTTCATTCCATTCAGTCTTGTCAATCGAAGTTCATAATAACGTAGCTTTAAAACCCTCGCTTGCTGAAGCTCGCTCGGGGTCGGATGCCTATAATAGCGTAGCTGGTTTTGGTGGTCATGCGCTCGCTACGCTCGCTTACTCGTTGTCAGTGTTTCACCAGGTGAGGATTGTTCAATCATCAATAACATTATAACAACGTACGTGCAAACACACAATTCAAGATGTGCTTATGCGCTCACCACGATCATTAACTCAGTTTTTTCATTTCCACTTCAACGTACGATCATTAACTCAGTTGAGTAAGCTGCTGTAAGGTTGGGATGCCTAGTACAGCTGATTTGTGTGCGGGTTTGGATAAAGCCTTACTGTCATCAGTTTAGCGTACATTCGTAGAATGTTAAAACATAACTCACTACCTGATAATTCTGCTCGTATGTGTCGTGATTTAGGGCAGGGGGGGGGGGGGGGGGGGGGGCAAAACGGGGTACTTAAGGAAATAGTAAAATTTTGTGATCGTAAATATGTTGAATTTTCTTTTTTTTAGTTGGAAACAACGTGAATAATGTCAATTTTCAATTTCCAGTAAGAAAAAAATTTTTATTTTTGCCGGCAAAATGGGGTACCCGTGAAAAATGGAATTTTTTTTTTTTCTCCAGTAAATAAAATATGTGTAATAATTACTTTTTAAATTAACGTTAGTAATAAAATTTACTCTAAACATAATTAAAAAAAAGTTTTTTCTTGTTATTTCCATTTTTTTTATTTGTATTTTTTCGCAAAAAGTACACAAATGTTTTTTTTTAGCTTTTAATAGTGTAAAATGATGCTAGATGTCATTTTTGACCATTTACGATGCGCGGTTGTTTCCGGACTGATGAATTCGGTCAGCTGATTTTCGTCGTCGACAATTACTATAAATCGATGACGTTAAGAGAGAAAAAATTTTGGGTGACGTCACTTTCTGAACATCCGAACATACAAAATTTGGTTTCGAACTTTAATACTATGTATGATGTATGATTCTAACAAAACATTATCTTACTTTGGTACCTGAGCATTAATTGGTGATCCGAACGATATGAGACTACAGCGAACAAATAATTTGTTTGAATCAATGGTTGGAACACTACACTGAACTGAATCTTCAGTTGCTTGTACCAAGCTGTGACGTTTCCAACTAAATATTCAGTTCCGTTAACTGAGATTTTTTTAAACCAACAAAACATGATCTTGCTTTGAACAAGCACTTGTCGGATAAAAAATTAGGATATTCACATTAATAAAATGATTTCCGTACCACCGGTATAACACAGGTCGTTCAACTCAATATTTCGTTCACTGTACATCCTCGTATTTGTGCTGGATAATAATTTAGTCGACAGATGTATGTTTTATGTAGTTCGTGCATGTCATCAATCCTTGCAATAACCGAATATTCGTTTCGCTGCCCGTAAACGCCTTATTTGGTTAGTCGAAACGATTTTTTTTTTTTTTTTTTTCAGATTCAACGACCTTTTTCTCCCAGTGCAGAGGAAACATTCCCAGAATAAGCCCAAAATATTTCATTCAACCGGGGCATATATCTCGAATATGATTAACGAAAAGACTGAACGTATTCTTTTACAAGCACAACTAGAAATCGAACCGAGCTATCACGAACTGACTATGAGTTATAATAACACTCTCGACTGATACCGTTTGCGGAAAGAACCCGGTCATCGAGTCCATCGGATCAAGGCTTATACATGCCCTGTTACTCGTGTGTTTATCTGAGAAAAAATTCTGGTTGAACCAATCGGAACGGCAGTTACGGGTGAGGAGATGCAGATTCTTATTAGACATACTGAATATCAGTTAACACAATTAAATATTTCGTAGCAGATCCAAGGGGCGATAAAAGACATAATCAAGTTAACTGATATGCAGTTGAAGTAACTAAATCTGCGTTTCCTTGCCCGTAATCGCCGTTCAGATTAGTTCGAACAAATTTTTTTCTCAGTACATATACGGAGAGGTTTGATTCAATGACGATGGACCGAAATTTCGATGACTGATTGTGAGTAATATGAACTATCAAGCTGCGGTGTCATTGGTGATGCGATTTATTATACCTATGGCCGGGAGACATTATTACGCGGCTTATACTTGCAGTTAGAGCGAATTGAATCGTGCTCTTCAAAATCGGTTACCTTTTATCGAATTGAAACTACTTACGGCACATTTTGCGCCTTGCATGGTACCATTTAGAGTTACCGCAATGTGTAATCGACACATGCCTGACGATGAGACGGCAGAGTGAGTCAGACACGTGTATCCGGGTAACGCATCACCGAGTATCGTATTAACAATTACAGTACAATTATACCAACGTATACATTCTATGCCTATCTTAATTGCAGTGAATCTCTCTGGGATTCTTGTAATGTTGGCTGCGAAAAAAATAAACATAAAATATTTTCCATCAGTCAGATGTCACGTGCTGTGCTACATACTTATGCACATGCGTTATATTGAAACATGACGGTCGACAAAGTCTATTCAACGCGATTGTTGAGTCTTAAGGGGTCGCGGGTGCGGTGCGTTAATCGATGTTTAAGAAATCCGACTAAAATTCAGATTGTGTTATCGCATACCTCTGAAGTCGATCTTGACGAACTTTTCTCCCTTGAACTTGAGAGCTTGGACGTTCTTAATGCTCACCACGAGTGACATGGCGGATAGTTTGGCGATTGGATTCCTGTTACTATTTATCAATGATCGGTAATCTCTCTGTAATTATCAGAGATATTTATCACCGCCTCGCTCATAACGCAGAATGGGCGCTTATCAGCTGGTCGCGTGATGTTCAACAATTATGTAGTCGACCGGACTAAAGAAGCCGAATAAATTTTATGAATCAAGGTCTGGCATATTAGCAGGACTCTGAACGTCCTATTGGCATGCCGTTATTACAAAACTCGCATCCTAACTGGAATTCGTTGAGGAAACCGATATTGTTTAATGTTTATAACTCCGTAGTACAGGTGCGAACAGTTTCCGCTGATCGCGCGGATACGACGATTGTGTTGCGGATTTATACGTAATAGTGGAACTATTACTCTCCAGATGTTCTACGTTTTGGCTATCCGCCCACCTTTCCAATTTTCACCGGTGCCGCGAGGCGAAGAACCAGGGGTTTCGCGACGTACTGCCCGCGTTCTCGCTGTTGAGGAAACAATTTTCCCCGCGCCACCAACGCGCCGCCGCCTGTCGCCTGGCCTACAATTTGCAAACGCCCCACGACCCCTGCCGACTTAATTACCACCGAGTACTCGATCGCGCACCTTACCCGCATATATGCCATACGTGGATACCGCGATAAACGATTTCGCACCATCCTCGTGACCGTTGCCGTGCGCTTGCAGATTGTCCACCCTTTGAATCCCCTTTGCTTTTGGTTGAATCGTGGTAAAATCTTAGGAGGTTGTACGCACCTGTGTAGTACTTTTATTTACCATTTTTTCAACCAGCTCTGTCATATTCACAGCCTTGACTACTACGCGGCAGTCTCTTGTGGCCTTAGAAATTGCATTGTTGTTCGGATGAACTCAGAGTCAATGATGGGTAAAAGCAAGTGACCATCATCACTCAAGTGCCTATACTTACCTGAGTATCGATCCGATTTCCTTATCGGAACACCCGTTGGAATTAGATACTAGTTCTGGCTACGACCATTCTCGAGAGAAATTGGAACGCGTTACGAGCCACGCTGCCTAATCAGACAAAATCCATAGCCCTTCGTTTAGCTTATAACTCTGATTGCCCAAAGTTGTTGTCATACAAAACACCTTTTGGCGAGGTCACCCGTTAATTACTCTGCTCAACGGCGGCCGGTCCCTTTCGTATTCAAGCACTGTCGTGAAAACGACTCAAACTAAACAACCAAGAAAAGTATAAAATACCTCCAAGGGGGATTCTATGCAGAAATGATCTGCATCGAATAAATATTTCAAACTGCTATGCAGTATTATTACGATAGGTTGCAGATATGTGCCAATGTATCACATTTTGCAATGGAGTTGATGCGAAAACCGACAACACCGCATACATAAATTATTTCTACTAATTGTCTCGAATATTTGACCCCGCAGGCGGTGCCGGCTATTCCTAGGACGATTCACGCGGGTGAGGTGAACCTCGCCCCAATTATCCATATTTACTGGATCGCATGAAGGAGGAATCGGCATATTTCAGTCAAACGGCAGAGCTCCCTGGTTTTATTAGGCTAGCTTTGAATGGAGGACGCTTACACCCGTACAGGTTATACCTGGCCGTTCCAGAGTGTGCGGGGTGAATCAATACGTGTGTCCTCAAAGAAGGCGTACACAGCGCCATCCACCGTCATTGTAACAAAGCCGCGCTCTTTGCATCCACGTCCGTTCACTCGCATGTAGGAAATATTTATGCCACTAACGTATTTTGAAAATCATGAGCATTTCGTTTCTGACGACGTACTGCAATTCGCTCCTTTACTTTTCCATCCACTTTGTAATTCCTATGTGATTTCTACGCCGCCGCGCCGCGGCAGAATTGAATCAAATGCAGGTCAACTCTCGTTGCCCGTCGCGTTAATTTATGCAACCCCGGTTCTGTAGGACCGTGCGGGATGACAGGCGATAGGGGAGACGGAGTTTGTAGTTTTCAGAAACTGTAATACTATGTCGTAGAACAAGATCGCTCAAAGGTTACGCTAGGTATACCACGATAGTTAATTACTGACGTAATAAGAGCACATCAAGGGTATGTTATAGATATGTATTGTAAAAACTCAAGAATACAGGTAGAAAAAACACCACAGAAATCTGTAATCCTATTAACACGAAGCGTTGGTTAATTGTATTCATCTTTTTGAGTAGATTGTTTCTCCTCGCATGGAATTTTTTACTCATGCAATCAATTGTACACCAACAATAATAACCATAGTAATAATAATAAAAAAAAAAAAAATAACCTGTTTCACTCTCCGATTTCCCCATAATATGTATATTCGACTGCATTGCCGTATTTTTCTACATTCGTTACACCACTGCTAAGAGAAACACGAATTGAATAATTCGTAATGCCATATTGAAAATTTACATCTAGAACCAAGTTGCAGGGCTTGTATCGAGCACGTCATGTTAAGTTCAAAAAACTGTTACCATTAGTAGTTAATCACGTGAACTTCAGTACCGCGCGAGACAAGTTTTCCCGGGAATGTAGAATTGCTTTTCTTCTGTTGAGGATTGGTTGTCCAGTTCAACTAAAGCCATTCCACTTCAACTTGGTGCTTAATCGAGTAGTTAATATAGCGGTTGAGCAATCGATTCGGTCGTTTCGGTTAGTTGGGTTTACGTTGCAAACCCTCTGCGTAGGCCGACACATTCTGTTAACGGGAATATAATATGTATAAGTATCATTTTTTCTAATGCACCCTCTCGATCAATCCTCCGATAATCGGGACACTTTTCAAGCCTTCCGTGACAAAGTCAAGGCAGAATCTGGCTGTCTCAAAATTCTTGCATACGTAATAAATAATTCCGAAGTAAAAGGCGTAGACCGCGGTGATATGAATCACGTACAACCTGCAAATCATGACGAAATTAATGAAACCGTGTATGATTAAATGAAATCACGAGATGTAGATGCGGCAGTGAACAGTTTGCAAGATAAGCCTGGCATTTGTGTAATTCTTACATTTTAAGATGCCGCCGCGCCCTCGGAAGCGTGTCAAGTTTTTCTTTCATACAGTACTGCCTTGCACCCAGGACAACATCGGTCATGTAGGTAACTATTTCGATGTTATAAAAATCAATTGGGAATAACTCCTTGTCCTTTGGACTCATCTCGTTTGAAAGGTTGATCAGATTGGTGTTGTGGAATATCCATTCGCGTGTCGTAAAATACTGGAGAACCTCGAGGCCGTCGGAGATACGTCTTTGAATGCGGACCATGCTGCGGACGGAGGTTCGTGATTATTAACCAGGGCATATTACCTAATGTACGCGGCGTTTGAACTGTTTGTAAGGTTGAAAGTCGTTTGCACAATCTGTGAAAAGAAATGCCTTCAAGCTGCCAAGCAGGAACGAGACATCTCTTTATCTTTGCGCAGTCACTACAGCTGTCTGTTCGCAAATGCTATGGTCATTTTTGAAAAATTATCGATGACCGTTTCAGGAACTACACTTCTTTGCGGAACACTAAAATTTCGTTCGCAGAATCAAGAGGAGAAGTTATCTTATTATTTTTACATTTTAGAATCAGTGTTCTTGTTTCCGCAGTGTGATTATAACCAGGAACGTTTTGACTTACAATTAGAATTAGCTGGGTGACTCGTGCGACATTCTACAAACGCCAAGAAGGTACTTGTGGTAGCTAAGCAGTCTTTATCTATTTGTATTTTTTACCGTAATCGAAAAATACAGTCTTGGGTGCGAAATGAATAAGAGTTTTGTAGATGTAACCTGCTGAAAATTTAGAACGTATTGCTATTTCTTTTCGTTATGGTCACTCGTACTATATTTGTATATCCCTATTGCGATAATTTGTTTCGGCTCCAACAATAAATCCCACGTCAAGACATTATTCAACCGCAAAAATGTAGTTCACTGAACAAACCAATTTCGTGTTGCATGGACCAGAATAGTATTTTTCGCAACAAGTGCGTGAAATGGAATAACTGCAATAACCAAAACTGCACACTTTTCTCATGCGCTTTTCGAAAGCTGCAGAAGGAGGATACGTGGTTGTGAATATGGATATAAGCTGGTCTTCTCTGAGTTTATTACGACTCACTCCGTAACGTACAAGTCAGTGAACTACTTCAAAATGTTTGCGTCATAGACTTGATACATGAATGAAGGCATAGACTTAGGTAACTCAGGCATAGGCTTGGTTATGCGGGCTATGGGTGGAAGTGGGGTGTTATTATTTACACGCGGGTACTTGTCATTGTGTAGTCTAAAGATGATGAGATAGTAGCTTTTTCTATTTTAAAAGATAATGCAAACGATCGGTACACTTACAAACGCTTCTGTCGGAATAACAGCATTAGAAAATCGATGAAATAGGCAGGAATCAGGTGGAAGAAGAAGACGAAGAGTTCGTGTACAAACTTGCTGCTCCGTATGTCACCGTCCGGATACCAGATAGCTCCGTCAAAGGGATACTCATGGGCAATCTTCTTTCCCTTCTCAAGGACTTCACCCCAAGTGATTGGCACTACCCCACTTTGGGTGATGTTGTAAACAGGTATTTTCTTCGGCCTGTTTAAATGGTAAGATTACAAATACTCTGTATCCACATCTAGGCATAAGGTGTGCGTAAGTCTGCACAAGTGAATATTGAAGTCACGTCGATCGTGCCGCATGTAATCGCCATGTCAGCTGTTTCATACGATCAGAGAACTTGAAACTTCCTTCCCTAACTGGCAATCTCAACGCGTTTGTTTTACGGTCTCTCGGAATGGGGTTGTAAACTATTGCGGGAAACTGCGCTGTACTCCTAACGTCCCGATTATTTATTACAACTTGGGGCAATAAATATTGCCAAGAATCGACTCACTTTTCTTTTGCTGTACCGATTTTTACAGAGATGACTATGAGGGCATTTATTGCCAAATCAACGGGGACAACTTCTGCGTGATAGTTGCCGTTGCAGTGCATTGACCGTAGGACACCTTTGCTGCCAGCTACGATGAGTCCCACGGGTCCGTTAAGGCTGTCCACCCACCCAGGTAGCGGTTCTTTCCATGCTGGGGTTACTGAAAATAAGTAAAAGATCAATGAGTCCAAATTACGAGTCGGGCACGTGAAGGGAAACGGGGGTGCCAAATTTTGCAGAATATCCTGCAAACGAATAAGAACACCGTTCGCACAACTCTTTGAGATTACGTATTTCAAAGCAATATTCTTATCGAATGCATTGCGTTCAATCAATATGAGTCAGAGCTGACGCTATGGTTCATATCGTTATCCATGTTATATGTTAACCGTTAAAGAATTACTTGGTCAAGAAGTTCTAGCCCGCGAAAATTGCCCCATCATACTATTGCCTCCAGGTGATCCTGTTTAGAGCCCATTATATTTGATACTATTGCCTCCAGGCGATCCTGTTTAGAGCCGATTATATTTGATACCCGCACGATCAATTGAGATACATGGTCTTGTGCCTGGAACTACGCACGGGTAGTACGTGCATCCGATTTCAGACTTATGTTTGAAGAGTGAGCAAGGCTTTCTCTGTTTGCACATAGTATCACCTGATGGTTTGTACAGCAATAAGAAGCTTTTACCGGGAGTTTTCTGACAATGAGAAGCTCGGCGCTCACGTCCGGTAGGTAGGGAACCGAAGCTACATTTTGGGTCAGTTCTATCATTTCTGTGAAGATATCTCCGTTTTACGGACGTTGTTCATGTAAAGTACTAAATCAGACCTTTTCAGATATCGCAGTACGGATTTCAAATGTAACTTCGGTTACCTATCCGGTAGCGATGAGCAGCGAGCGGAAGCTTAAAAAAACTCCCGACATATACATTGGATTGCGCTGCATATCAAAGCGTTTTGACAAGACCGAAGTGAGTCCGAGTTAATACTTTGAAATCTGATTTTTCATGTCGATTTTTTCATATTTCAATCCGTCTCATTATACACCATAAGGATTCGGCGAGAAAAAAAAAACCAGACAAGTGCGAGTAGGATTCGCGCCGTAAGGTTCCGTACAAACTTGATTACCCTTGCTTCTCCGTCTTGCTTATTGCTTCTCTCC